>NC_056739.1:259097376-259227376 GCF_019279795.1 Protopterus annectens
GACCACCCCTTTTAAATGGTGGTCTAAAAATTTAAACTAACTAAAACAAAATAATAACTAAAAAAGGCCTGCATACAGCAGTTAGTGTATCATTCTAAATTATTTATTCTTAATTTTTCATTTTACTATTATATTCAAAAGTGACCAGTGCATACCAGTTTTGGCATTACTGCCTTCATCACTGCAATAACTCTCCTATCATATATAAGTTTAATTAAACAGCAAAACATGTTGATTGCTTGTGTATAAATGATCATTAAGCCCTGGAGAAAATAACTCCCCTAAACTAATTATCCAATTTTGTTTTTATTTAATATAACAAGCCATCCTCTCTTATTATTGCAATTTAACATAATCCTATTAATAATAACAAAACTGAATTCATATGTATTATGTTTGATAGTACATTTAAAAAAAGCATTTGATGAATGAGTACACCTGATACCACTAAGATGTTCTGAAATTCTTAATTTAAAAGCATGTGATGTTTGGCTTACATAGAAAGCTGAACACCTACATGTGGCCAAATAAAAGATCCAATCCAAATTGCAATTGCCAAAAATATTAATATTAAATATCCTGGAAGCATTTTGTGAAGTAAATTATTTACTTGTGCATACATAGTTACAGAAACTGCAATTCCCACAAAGTTGACATCCCTTCAATGCTTGACCTCCCATCATTGACTGATATAACCCAGAATTGGTAAAATTCAATTTCTTATAATGATTGAACAATCCTTCCAATGTCTTGTCCCTTCTATATGAAAAAAGACACCTAGCAGGCAATAAATCCCTAAATCGATCAGCTGATATCAGGATACCCCAATGTTTCTGAATGAATTCTGTAAAAAATGGGTATTGCTACCAACATTGGTAGTAAATCTAAGTAGATATTTTGGTTTGCTCCTAATATTACTTCTTAATAATTGCAACCTATGGCTGTAACTGATGGATGCACAGACCCAAATACATCTGAACACCTATACCCTCTCACAAAACCTTTCAACCATATCATTTTCTTGTTTTAATAATTCCTGTTTCAAAGAACAGATTCTATGTAATCTAAGGAACTGTGATTTGGGAATATTTTTGATAATATGTTGAGGATGACAGCTATTTGCATGTAGAAGAGTATTAAATTGTGGATGTTTTTTAAATAAATTACTAGCTAATGTACCATCCTCCTGCAATGTAATCTGTACATCTAAAAATTTTATCAGTTTAAGATGAAAATGAACTGTAAAATGAGTCCCCATTTATTCTCATTCAAATACTGTAGAAATTCATGTAAATACATTGCATCTGATCTCCATACTAGCCAGCAATCATCAAGATGTTTTCTCCAGATATCCATAGAAACCAAAAAAATATTATGGGCCACATCATAAATAATTTCTTCCCTGATATATGCCATAAATAAATCAGCATAAATGAGTGTAAAAGATGCACTCATAGCTGTATCCCTAAGTTGCAAATAACATTCATCCTTGAAATGAAACATATTTTTTGTTAAAACATGTTCCGTAACACGAAGCAAAAATGTATTAAATCCAGGATTATATATCAAGGCTCAATTCAAATAATATTCCAAGGGTAACAGCCCAAAGCAATGAGGAATATTGGGATAAAGAGCTGTACCATCAAAGGTACATAAGTACCAGCCCTTCTTCAATTGTGTCTGATCAATTATATTTAAATATCACATGATCTTAACTCCCTGAATGAATCTTTGGATGTCTTTGAATATAAACTTACTAAAATACAAAAGTTACATGTTGAGAATGGGTATTTAATGGAGTGCATTCAAACAAACAGTGTCCCTAAGGGCTTAAGACTGTGGAAATATCCAAAAGATCTTGTCCATAATTCACCACTGCATCAGTGTGTCCAATCCACCTACTGCATGTCTTTGGGATGTGGGATATTACTCTGGGAAAAAAAGAAAAGTTGCCAATTCACTAACAGGTAGTCATTTGCAGTATTCCAACAGGTGGCATTTGTTGCTTCCTTAAATCAGTGCTGATTAGATGAAGGCTAGAACTATTGTCATTTACAAGGTTGAACTTTGTTGGCAGTTCTGCCAGTTGCTGAACATTGTGCTGTATTAGCATTTTGTTTAGTGTTTGGGCAGTGGGTTAACAGTACTTTTTGAAATTTCTCCAAAATTTGTGATATCTGGAGTATCCAAAGGGAAGATATTTTGGAGCAGATTTTGTAGGGAGTTTGCAGTAGAGGGGGAGAGATATAGATTATGCCAAGGTATATGTTAGTATCAGCAATAGGTATATCAACTAAAATTCCAGTTTGCATTATAGCAATTGTTGGTTCCTGCTGTATTTACTGTTTTGATAGTGATTGATAAATTATTATAGAGTGACAGAGCAACACCTCTACTTGGTTTCTCTCTAAACTACTTGCTTTAGAGACAGGTAAAGTTTAATTTATGTAATGTAATTGGACAATGTGTTTCTTAAAGCCATGTTTCAGTTATTCCTAATATATGGGGGTTTTCATAGATTCATAGGTTCATAGGTAGGTACTAGGCTATCTGCCTGAGGGCATTTATAAGCCTAGCCAGAGTGTGTCGGCTTTTGCCGCCCCATTGATTAATTAACTGAGCCTCTGTCAAGCAGAGCCAGTGAAGTGATCCCCGGGGTGTATTTCTGTTACCCATCCACTTGTCAAGGTTTCTCTTGACGAGTATTTAGTGAGGTGCTCTGCCTAATGTCCTTAGGAATTTTGTTCCAAAGCACGGGGAGTCTCTGTGACAGGAATCTATTCCTCCAGCATGCTCTATTTATTGTTGTGGTGAGGTTTAGCTCACTAGAGTGCGTGGCTCGCAGTGACTTGGATTTCTTTAGGTGGAGCATGTCCATCAATTCTGAGTTGGACATGGCTTTGTAAGTCAGGCAGAGATCACCTCTGAGTAAGCAATATGCCACTGAGTACAGCCAGAGGTTTTTCAGTCGGGCTGCATAGGGCATATGTTTGATGCCAGTAATCCTATTGGTGAGGTGCTTTTGTGGTCTTTCAAGCTGTTGGAAGTGTCTTGTGAGGTACATCCCAAATGGGGCATTATACTCTATGATGGGTCTGATGAGTGATGAGTAGAGGGACACTATAACCTCTTTATTTCTAGATGCGAACCCTTAGTAATTAGATGGGCCACATAGAAGGATTTCTTCACTACTTTGGCAATATGATTGTCAAGGGAGAGATTACTATCTACCTGGGTCCCCAGATCTCTTATTACCTCTTCTGTATTAAAGGGGCTGCCGCCTATGTGGTAATTCGTGGGTGCTTTGTTTTTCCCATATGGGATGACTATGCATTTTTTGGCATTTAGCTTGAGGCCATGACTTTGACACCAGGTGTCTGTCTCAGTAAGGCCTTTTTGAAGGATGTCCATGTCAGCTGGAGAGTCAATTATCGCTCCCAGTTTGCAGTCATCGGCAAACTTGGTTAGCCATAGTCCTCCTGTGTTTGCCTGTATTTCTGAGAAGTATATGCCGAACAGTAGGGGTCCCAGGACCGAGCCTTGCAGGACACCACTTGTGACTGGTTTAGAGTCGGACCTGGAGCCCGCTGTTCTTACCATGTGAGTTCTGTCTGTAAGCCAGTTGGCAATCCATCTTGTGATATAGGGGTTTATGTTCTGGCTGGTGTGTTTTTCTATAATACTCGAGTGAGGAATGGTGTCAAACTTCTTGGCGAGATCAAGGTAGGCTGTGTGAACCACCTTTCCCTTGTCTATGGCCTTGGTGACTGTCTTGAAGAAGTCAATCAGGTTTAGTAGGCATGATCTGCCCTTAACAAAGCCAAACTGTGTCAGGTCAAGTGTTTGGAGGTTCCCAATGTCTTTGTTAATGAGTTCCATGATGATGCGCTCCATAGCCTTGCAGACCAGGCTAGTCAGGCTTATGGGGCAATAGTTACCAGGGTCAGTTGTGGCCCTCCTTTGTGGAGCAGAATAACCGTTGATGTGCACCATTCTATGGGCACATAGCCTATGGAGAGGCTGAGGTTGAACAGCGTGTTTAGGTGGGGGTTAGTACGTTCTGTAGTTCGTGCAAGACCCAGCCTGGGACACCATCTGGCCCCACTGATGCTATGTTTTTGGCTTTTGAAAGGGCTGTTTTCACCTGTGCTTTTGTGATTTCTGGGACACTACACTTTTTTGGTATTGTTGTGGGCACTTTTGAAGGTGAGAGGGGGTAAAGTTTGCACTGAATCTATCTGCCAGGATGTTGGCAATATCAGTAAGTTCATTATATTTTGTGCTATTTTGCACTAACTCAGAGCATATCTGTGAGTTGCCACTTAGATTCTTGACATAGCTAAAGAAGGCTTTGTGGCTATCTTTTGAATCCTTGGCTATTTTTCTTTCGAAGTTAGCCTTGGATGATTTTATGAGGGACCTTTGTTTCTTACTGATACTGATCAGGGATGTCTTTCCTTCTTGGGATTTGCTTTTTTACTGAACTAGTTTCCTACGTTTGTTGTATAACCTGTTTATGGCAGTGGTCCACTAGAGTGGTTTCCTTCTCTTAGTGGAGTGAGTCTTGATTTTGCTAGGGATGGCACAATCCATGCATCCTTGTAGGTGCTCATAGAGTGTAATTGTAAAGGATTCTGCATCTTGGGCAGTGTTATCCTTTAGCGTGGGGGCTGTGAAACTTACCACCTCTGCCTTAAGTAAGGTGAAGTTTGCTTTAGAAAAGTTTTTCACTGTGGTTTCCTTGGTTGGGGGTGGTGTTGGGGTGTGGACATCCAGAGTGATTTGTTTATGGTCTGACCTAACCAGTGACGGGTTGACCTCCATTGCGGAACACCTGTTGCCCATGTTGGTAATGACCAGGTCCAATATGTTGTGCCTCTGGTAGGGGAGTTTACCAGCTGATCTAGGGCATTTGAGTTGATAAATTCCAGGAAGCGCTGAGCCTGGGAGTTTGCACTTAAGTAGTTTTCCCAGTTAATGGCAGGGTAATTGAAATCACCCAATATCAGGGTGTTTGGTAGGACCTTCATGTTTTCCAGTGTCTCCAGAAAGGCGGAGTGGTGGTCCTGGGTCATGGAGAGTGATCTGTAGCAGGCCACAATTTTTATTCATTAATCTAGCCTTCTACTCCTGTGTATTTGTTCTTTAAGCTTCTAATATTTATTCATGCAATTTGAAGATTGTTAGAGCTGGATATGGCTATGACTGAGTGTGAGCTTTAGATGGTATGTGAGCTTGAGTTTGGGCATACATTTGTTGATTCTGAGTCTGATGAGTTAATAGTTGGGCCTGGGTTTCTTTAAATGTCACCATCCAAGATTTTTTTTTTTTAATAAGATAAGAAGACTTATATAAGTTTTTTAGGAATGGCATGGGCTTTGAGGTAGTTTTGCTGAGGATACAAATGAACAATAAACTGAATTATATGTGTGCACCTTAGAAATTTAAAGTATATTTAAAGAAACATTGTGGGGTTAATGATGAAGTTGTAGTGAGAATTGCACTGCATTGAATGCATATTGTTTTACAATATTATAATGTTATAGAGCAATAGGAAAAGAGGAAGGATAAGGAATATGATAGCGTTTGCGATTGTAGTTTATATTTTCATTTTGGGAGGTATTAGTTTCATGGATAGGCAGATTTACACTGGGGATGTGTATGGTAACATGTAATGTGTTTTTAGTAGGTTAAGAATAGTGGAGTTAATGGTAGCAATGTTTAAATAGAGATGTTTAAGGAAGACTGAAGGTCTGGTTTAAGGAAGGGAGGACTGAGTAGTAATGCTTTGTTTTAGCTATTATAAATGTTGAGGGGTAGAAAGTTCAATATCTGTGAGCTGAGCTGTAAAGTTGAAAGTAAATTGATATGGGGTGTGGTCACTGATGTGTGGGGGGAGTAGAAGTGGTGAGCAGGTGATGTGTGTGAAGTAAGTAGGTGGGATTTATTCAGGATGGGGAGTGGCTTAGACTGTATACATTTAATGATCTGGGGGTGGGTGGGAATGTGGGTAGGGTGAGGAGAGAAATGAAGCATACATAGTACAGCAAACATTTTGTGGCTAGCTCGCCATGCTATATCACATACAACAATGAGATTTCCAGCAAAAAATTCCATTTTACTGCACTTTGTGAGTGACAAATCCCTAATTTAGACTGTAGTTTAACTTAGGTCTAAATTTAAGTTTTAGAGCTGGCAGTATAGCTAGTCTTCACTGAAAGGAACAGTAACAGTAAGCTTTAGAGGCTGCTTATGAATAAGAAAGTCGTTTGCTATCTATATATTGCCATTAACAAGCCTGAATTACATTAAAACAGGAAGTGTCTTTTTCCTTTAGCAGTAGCACTGTCTGTATGCTCAGTGGTGCAGATGACTTAACAATGCTAAAGGTACCTGTCTGTTAATTGCCCACACAGAGCAACAACCTTTGCAGGTGACAAAACCTCCTTTGCAGAAGAATGATAATTGTGATAATTGATAATTAAAAGGAAAGTGCAATCTTATAAGCCCAGAGCAGCTCTGATCCTTCAAGTGGAGTGTAGCTGTACTGGCTCTAAGTGTTAGATTGACTTTATAACAAGAAATGAATATTTTGTCTACTGAAATTTGCTGACCTGTGAGGGAACTATTTACTGTACTGGGCAGCATGAATTAGTGGGAAATGGAGAGAGTGAATTTGTTGGCAATTTCAATGTAAGAATGAATCCATTCCTTGTGATAAAGTTTAATGGCTGATGAAAAGGCAGATCAACTAATCAGTTACGTAGCACCCAGTGACTAACAGCATACCATCATGTCTGAAAGAATTAGATGATACATCTTGGACTGGCCTGGTTGTATTAGTAAAGCATTCTTCATGTTGGAAGAAACAATTCTTCATAATCCTTACATAGGTTCATAGGTTCATAGGTTCATAGGTTCATACTAGGCTATCTGCCCGAGGGCATTTATAAGCCTAGCCCATTGTTTTGTGGCTTACGCCACCCCTTTAGTATGGGGAACTATACCCATTATTTTGCTGTGCCTCTGTCGAGCAGTGACACTGAGGTAATTCCTGGGGTATATCTGCGATCTCCCATCCATTGGTCAAGATTTCTCTTGAACAAGGCCAGCGAGGTGCTCTGCCTCACATGTACCGGGATTTTGTTCCACAGCATAGGGAGTCTTTGGGTGATGAATCTATCCCTCCAGCACGTCCTATTAATAGCCGTGTCGAGGTTTAAGTCTCCGCCCTTGTGGCTCTGATGGATCTAGATTTTTTGAGGTGAAGCATATTCATCAAATCTGGGTTTGACATGGCCTTGTATGTTAGGCAAAGGTCACCTCTGAGCAGCGGTGACTGAATAGAGCTGGAGTTCTTTCAGTCGGGCAGCATAGGACAGATTTTGAGACCCTTTATCCTTTTGGTGAGGAACTTTTGTGGCCTCTCCAGCTGCTGCAAGTGTCGGGTCAGATACATTCCGAATGGGGCATTGTACTCAATCATTGGTCTGATGAGTGATGAGTAAAGGGAGACTATGACCTCCCTTGATCTAGATGAGAATCCCTTCATGATAAGGTGGGCAATGTAGAAGGACTTCCTAACTACTTTAGCTACATGGGTGTCGAATGACAGACTACTATCAACCTGGGTCCCCAGGTCCCTGATAACTTCTTCTGTGCTCAGTGGATTGCCACCTATTTGGTAGCTAGGGGTAACCTTGTTTTTCCCGAAGGGTATGACTATGCATTTTTTGGCATTTAACTTTAGGTCGTGGCTCTGGCACCAGTTATCCGTTTCTGTGAGACCCTTCTGAAGGATATCTGTGTCAGATGTGTTTTCTACTATGGCCAGTTTGCAGTCATCTGCAAACTTTGTCAGCCATAACCCTCCTGTGTTTGCTTGTACTTGAAAAGTAGATGCCAAACAAGAGTGGGCCCAGGACTGAGCCCTGTGGGACACCACTTGTGACAGGCTTTGAGTCTGACATGGCGCCAGCAACTCTGACCCTGTGGGTTCTGTCACTCAGCCAGTTTGCAACCCATCTTGTGATGTATGGGTTAACATTTAAGCTGATGAGTTATTCAATGATACCCGAGTGGGGTATTGTATCGAAGGCGTTAGCCAGATCGAGGAAGGCTGTATGGACTCCGTTTCAATGGCTTTGGTGACTGATTTGAAAAAGTCAACCAAGTTTAAAAGGCATGATCTGCCTTTGACAAAGCCAAACTGGGTTGGATCCAAAGTCTGCAAATTCCCTATGTCTTTATTTATGAGGTCCATTATGATCCTCTCCATGGCTTTGCAGATAAGGCTTGTCAAGCTAATGGGCGGTAATTTCCAGGGTCTGTGGAGGCACCGCCTTTGTGAAGTGGGACCACAGTTGCAGTGCGCCACTCCTGGGTAATATCCAGAGGTAAGACTTTGATTAAACAGCTGTCCTAGCTGTGGGTTTAATTCCTCATTGAGTTAAGTGGAGCACACAGCCGGGGACACCATCGGGTCCCATGGATGCTGTGTTTTTGCTTTGGAGAGAGCAGTTCTCACTTGGGCTGGAGATGTTTGGGGGCTGCACTCATTTGGTATAGATATCTCTCCTTTTGGGGGGGGGGAGAAGTTTGCACTGAACCTGTCAGCCACTATGTTGGCAATGTCTGTAGGATCAGTAATCTTCACATCATTTTGAACTAGTTCTGAGCATATCTGGGAGTTTCCTCCTAGGTTTCTAACATAGCTAAAGAAGGCCTTATGATTGTCTTTTGAGTCTTTAGCTATTTTTCTCTCGAAATTTGCTTTGGATGATTTTATGAGAGCTCTTAGTTTTTTACTTATAGTGATCAAGGGTGTCTTACCTTTTAAGGATTTTGCTCTATCTTGTAGTAGCTTCCTCCTTTTGTTGTAGAGTTTGTTTATGGCTGGGTAGATTTATTAAATGCCGGGAAGTTAAGATCAAGTTTCTGATAGCTGAAGGGGTAAATAGGATGCATATTTAATATTATGGGTAAAGCACAGCAAATTGCATGAAATACAGGGGAAAAGTTAGGCTGCAGGTATTTTGGACAGGTTAGACCTTGCATTTCTTTAATGAATCTCCTTAGACATTTTCCATGTCTACAAAACAAAGAATGAAATCATGTGATGATCTGAAAATGGTACCTTATCATGTTTCAATTTTTCAGTTTTCAGTATTCTTACCCCAACAATGCCAAACTTGGATGTTGTAGTCTTTTTTTTTTTAAATGTTTGAATCTTCCTATACATACCATCAAACCCTTCATATCCCATTCATTTTCTGAGATAATGTTGCCAGCTGGGGCGAGAGTCAAGGCAAAATGTGCGTTCATGCATATACATATTTATTTATTTGTTTGTAATGATCACTCCATCTCATTCCATGTCCAACAAAGTGATGCTGTGTAAAAATCAGTAGATGGGCTACTGATAAATTTTTAACAATTGCAACATCCTACAAGGCCGAAAACCCTGTCCACTGTTGGTTGTAGCTAAAACAAGATTCCTCATTCTTCCCTTGTGATGGTCATTTACAATAAAATGCTGTTCATTCTTACCCGCACCATCTTCAGGGACTGAGTCTACCTAACTGACTACAGTTGCAGTCTGGGTCCATTGCTCTGTACCACAAAGAAGAATGAATTCTGTACTCTTGATATTTGTGGAAGTATCAAAGCCATGCCTCTCAACAGCTTAGAATGAGAAATCTGTACAAAGCCATAAATAAAAGTGAACAAAGGCCCAAAAATAAGGACGCTTTTTAAATATTGCTCTTAGAAACTTAGAAAGTAGAGAGAATGACAGATTTTGCATTAGCATGAAATTTCTGAAGTGTATGATGTCTGAAATTCAAATGTGTGTTATTGTTTTTTAAGTTCAGTCTTTAATGATTTGTTAGTACTTTGCCAGAAAACTACAATTTTATGAAAAATGGACCAAAAACATGAGGCAAAAATCTGGACATTCTGTGAAAATTTGTACAGTTGAGGGGTATGACTTGATTCAAAGCATTTCAATGTATGTAAAGTATTGAATACAACTGGTAAGAAATCTATATTCTACTTTTATTAGAAGTAAAGTGCTAAGATGGCATTTAAATCCATTATTCTCATGCCTCTGATAAATATTTATCAGAACCAAATATAAATGAAATTTGATATAACTTCTAAACCCATATGATCATTTTATTTCAATAATTTAAGATTCAGATACGACCTGCAGGATGGCAACTTTAAAATACTTACTTTGATTAAACAATGTTCTGATTAATGTGTGTGTCTGTGGTGTAGGAATCCCCATGCTGAGATTTTCTCTCATGTGTGATCTTCTCTCTCTCTCTCTCTCTCTCTCTCTCTTTGTTGGGGATATTAAAAATAAAACAACAAAATTTCAACTTAAATAAGACCATATAAAATGAAGTTAAAGGGTCTTTCTTTTCTCTTCAGTTAATATGTATTGCATTTTTTTTTATTTTGTTTTTCAAATTTATCTGAAGGAAGAGATCCAGTTCCATTTCTTTTATTTAGAATATAAACATATGCTTTTTCAAAGATTATGCCAACATTTTTAATAGTAAAAGTGAATAAACTGCAAACTAATGATTTAATCAGCAACTTGATCATCTATCTCTCCAGCTACATAATTCAAAATAATCCAAATGCAACAACAGAGCAGACGTTATCCCTTTTCTGATGCTGTAACCTGCCTACAGACATTAAGCGCAGATACTGACAACTATTAGGTTCTTATAATTTATTTAGCTGGACTCCATACCTGCACTGTAAAATTATTCGTTCTTTCATTAATCCTGTAAATGATCTGCACAAGCATTCTACTTATTCTGCTCATTTTTTACAAGTTCTATACCCTAGGATTGTACATGTATTAAAGGAAAGTTCCATTGTTCATGTGACTATTCTGTAAATGTATTCACTTGATTTACTATATGTGATTTTTAAACACCTTACAGTTTTTGTAAATATGTTAATGCATAGTCCTACCTCATGCATACATTTTAGCTGAAAAAATCATCATGCCAAGTTTAGAAATGCATAAAAAAGTGAATACAGCATTGTGATTATAATACACCTTTGTTTTACTGAATATTCATGTTTTATCCAACAGTTTCCACAAAATGTATTATCGTTTTGTAAGAGTCATGATATTTGCCATTGAAGAGATTAACCAAAATCCCAGTTTGCTTCCAAATATAACACTGGGATTCCAGATCTATGATTCGTGCTACACTGAAGTCCGAGCACTACAAGGAGCTTTATGGATTTTGACAGGAAACAAAGAAACCATTCCAAATTACAGTTGCCACCCTTCAGTCACACATTCTGCCATTGTTGGTGAAATGGCATCCAGGCTTTCAATGACTGTATCAAGAGTGCTGTCACTGTATCGTTATCCACAAGTATGTGAGTATTACAGCACAGATCCCTACATATTGTTATAACCAGGCTGCATATCAGGCTATGTATAACCCACACGTAAGCAAAATTACTTACACATGACTGTAAGATAACAGAATTCTTGTGGGTTGGCATAATGATTAAGGTGTTTACTTTAGATATACAAGGTGCAGGGTTTGATTTTCATGTTTAGGAAGCTTGGCCGCACTTAAAAAACAGAACCTTGGGGCCATTGGCCTAAAAATTAACTATAAACTATTGAATTACCATAATGTTTGTTTCCACACCATATTAGTAAACTGGTTGTCAACCCACTGCAGTAATATCATTTTAGAAAATAGCTGTATTTGTCTTATGTCCTTTATCCAGTTACAAAATGATAAATTAATAAAACATTACTAAAAGTTAATTTAACATTCCAAATGAAGTATCTCCAAAGGTGTCAGTATAAGGATATAGGTGAAAAGTGATGTTTATAACATCTTCAGTGTGCTAATACTGTTTCTCAAGTCACATTATTTTTGCATTAGTGGAAATGTGTGTTATTTTTTCAGGAGAGAAACTCATTCAGTGCATTACTTGTGTCACTGTCACAAGAATATACATCATGCCTCATATAAGAATAAGAGCATTCATGGCTGTGGCACTTATGTTAGTGCTGAATTTAAGTTGGTGTATTAGGTCATCATAACAATCTAATTTTATTTGATATTTACAACTTATGAAGCACTTTAGTGTCAAACCATTAGGCAAAAATATGCTATTTGATCAAGAATCTAATTGCATGTGTACATGCATCTTGTCACATCTGAATTTTCAGAAAGCAGTTAGGACTAAAACCATTGATTTTTGTATTTCATTGAATTCCCATCCACTGTTAGAGCATTTGCTGTAATGGTGAAGAGATTTTGAGTGGCAGAAATCAGATACTAATGGCTGGACAGAGAAGCAAAGCTGTCAGTAATAAGGGTGACTACTGGGGTGCACAATGTTAGGACTGGGCCCCATTTATCTTGTTTTGTATTCTTTTTGTGGTACAAAAATGACCAAAGATGACCAAAGGGGTTAACAGTATAAGCAATAAAAGAGCACTTATAGGATTGAAGTGTTCAAGAAGACAGTGGGATTTTAGAAAGGGACGATTGATTCCTGAGTGTTGTGGGTAATGACCTAAAATGCATCATAAATTCACATGTTTCTTAATATCTCAACAACCAAGTAAAACACACATAGCTGCTTAACCTCATAAGAAAGTTCACAGATGGATGAACAAAATGCTGTTGACAGTATGTCTGTAGCTTCTGTGGCTAATGAGATATGTATGTTAATTTCAAAATATTGCATAATTAATTTTACAGTGTTTATTATGACTTCCAAGCAGGGGTGGCTCATGCAATTGGGCTGCAGGACTGCAACCCCCCCAGCTGAAATCAAAAAAGAAAAGAAAAGAAAAGAAAAAAATAAAAACAAAAGCGAGTCACGGAACATCGTGCATGTGCATTTGCAGCATTTCCCATTATCGGGACTGCTGTTGAACCAGTCTGGAGCATGCGCAAAGAATCCAGACTGTCTCACCAGCAGTCCAGATTAGGAAGACAGCATTCAGCAGCAAATATCCCAGAAGTCTATGTAGTTACAACTGTATAGACTGGAAGGGGATCGGACTGCAATGTCTGCAGGCTGAGTAGCACCCAGCTTGCTCTGCTCTCTCGGGAAAAACTAGGACGAGCCTCGTGGGAAGGGGAAGGACTTGCTCTCATTGCGGGCTTTTGTACTGAATGGATGGATGTTACAGAAGTTGGGCTCAGGTATAGAAATGCAGGAAGGAATACAACGGACTTTGGAGTGTGTGTGTGTGTGTGTGTGTGTGTGTGTGTGTGTGTGTGTGTGTGTGTGTGTGTGTGTGTGTGTGTGTGTGTGTGTGTTTGTGTGTGTGTACAATATTTGAAATGTAAGAAAATTCATTCTGACAAAAGGAAAAGCCATGTTTAGGGTATAGTTCTCTTTTAAGCACATTAGTAGCCATTTTCTGAACATGTGATTTAGTAAGCATATATTATTTGATTTTTTTCCTGCTTAGACTTTGAAAATTCTGACCCTCATTAAAAATGACCTTTATCAGCTGGGAGGTACAGTAAGTGGGTCATGTGTTACTGTACACCTCACTAAGTGCTATAGTTCAGACGTGCACTGCTCTCAACTGTGCTTGGTTATGCAGAATGTCTCTGAGTTTTCCCTCATATTTGTGCTCTACCCTTTGTAAAATAGTTTTTCTGGTCAAATACTGTGATTATGGACTGCCAGTAATGCCATGTGTACTTCTTATTGTTTATGGAATGCATGGCATCGCAAAACCTGCTATTCTTTTAAGCTTTTAAGTGAATTAGTGTAATATTTAAAAATGTGTTTGATTTTTGGCCTTTGTATTCCAATTATTTTTGTGTTTTTTTTTCCTGATTTTTGAACAAGAAGTGGTGAACTTTTGACACCAGTGTGGTGTAGCTGGGGGATTTGGAAGGAATTAGGAGGTATTGTATGTGGGATTAGGTACCATGGATAGAAATTGTGCTATGTAGCATCACTTTGTGTAGATTTTAATTCACAGTATATATGCTGAGGAACTTGGTCTGGACAAGTGATAGACTGCATTTATGTGTGTAAACATTTGAATGTCATGTTTGGGTGTGGGAGGGGTTATACTGGAGGATGGTAGATGAATGTTAAAATCTGAGTGAAATTTGACTGTTTTGCAATGCAACATTAGTTGTTTGCTTATATTGTTGGTTGAGCGGAGTCGTGGTTTAGTGATTTTTTTATGCTTTATAATTGAAATAATTGCTTAAATTCATGTAACATTATTGTTTTTGCTCCCTTATTAGTCAGTGAGCCTTTGCAGCTACATAGCTGCATACCCTACCCACACTGGTACTTTATATACCTACTGCACTCCTTTCCTTTATTATTGGGTTGTCCACCTGCATTGTGACCTATTTTATGTGCTGACCCAGGAAAAAAAATCTTCAACTAAAGTAGAAAATATGCAACATATAAAAAAATACAAATATATGCCAGTAATTAGTACAATGCAATACATAAACACATTAACAAAACCAGGTATAAGGTAATTCAGCTGAGATACCATGTAACAGTACCTGACATGCTTTAAGGCATTATTTGTTCTTCCAGTGCATTGTATAGGACAAGACACTGCAGAGTGTCATAAGCTCACTTTTAGTTACCATATAATACAGTGTGATAAGCTCGTGGTATTTTTTTAATGATTAAATCTTTGTATACCATTGTGTGGACATCTGGAAATTGAGCTGGATGTTTTGTAGGGGTTTATATTCAAACCTGAAAAGAAAAGGTTCAGGCACCTAGGCAGCGAGATTTCTCCCTGTGGTACATTTGATTGGGGACACATGGCTAAAGTGACATTCAGCTGCAGAGAATATGGCTGTTTGCAAATTCCCTGTGGGCAAAGAGAAGCACACATTGCCATGCCCACAGCTTTATTGACTGAGTGCTTGGAGGTAGATGAAGTAATGAGTGTTGTGCTCAGTGTATAGTACATACTTATACTTATACTCTTATCTTATCTGCAACAAAGCTGTTCTGTTTGTTCACTATTGTTTCTATAAAAACATTTCTTCAAGTTTTCTTGAATATTCCATAATTTTTTTTAACAAATGTACCAACTTATCTCCTGTCACCTCACTCGAGGTACTTAAATGTTTCTGTCACATTCCCCTTTGTCTCAGTTTAAGGCTGCACCTGCTGAGTTTTATAAGTTTTCTTTTTATGTTTGCAGGTACAGACCACACACTGTTTTTCTCTCCATTCCATGTGCTACCTGTATCCTAGCTATACCATGGTGAACATTTATTCTCCAAAATAACACAGAATGTTCTGGACAGCTCTGGACAGTTCATTAATAGGTGCCTATGTAGAAGAGTAATTTTTTCCTTTTCTAGGTTTTATGTAAAGTACATTACACATTCCAGGGGATCAAAACCAAATGACTAAGGATGGAGAAACAAGGAATTCTGAAACACCATGGCAGTTCTCTAATATACATTCTAGTTGAGCTGATTACTGTTGTGAATCAGTAATGAAAGACATGCTGAGAAGAGCAGCATCTGATTTAATATAGTGTTCAGATGTAAACAGTAAATATTTATTTATTTCTACTGGTAAAGGCCTAGTTTAGTCCAACTACTCCCCCCCATTGAACACAGCAGTCTTATTTCTATTGTGGGCAGCACATTGACATAGCAGCTAGTGTTGTCACCTCACAGCAAGAGGCTGGCCCAGTTTGATTTTTGGATGGGGTGCCTTCTGTTCAGAGTCTGCATGTCCTCCTGTGTTCATGTAGGTTTCCTCTGGGTGCTCTGGTTTCCTCCCACATTCCAAAGACATGTAGTAGTAGGTGGACCAGGCATTCTAAATTGGCCATAGGTGTGACTGAGTGTGTGGTGAGGAAGAGCTACTGTGGCAGGGCTAGCCAGCCATGTGTGTAAAATTTTGCTCTAGATGACTGCAGCTGTTGAAGTGACACCCCAACTCCATCTAAACTCTCTAATTTAAACCTATCCCATTCTTCTGTCAGTTGTTTTTCTAGTTACCTCTCCAACAGACAACAAGCTGTCAGATGGAAAAAAGCCACCTCCTCCTTCCTTAATACACCTACAGGCATATCCCAGGGTTCCATAGTGGGCCCCTTACTGTTTAACATTTTCATAAATGACTTTCACCAAAACATTCCTAGTGCTAAACTGATTCAATACACAGATGACTCTATGATCATCTGCTCCACCACTCCCACCTCCACTCTCTTAAAACTAACTCAGGTTGCTTTTTCTTATACCGAATGCTGGATGATAGATAATCACTGATTACTCAATGCATCAAAAACTAAAATTATGTTATATTCCCCTTCCAAAAGTACCATTATAGACAAGAACTCATTCTCCATTACTGATAAAGAATACAGGAATCTCACAAACAACGTAAAAACACGAACTCTGGAACCAAACAGGACAAGTAAAATAACGCTCTTTATTTCAGGAATCACGTTTTCGCTCCCACAACTGTAGAAGCTTCCTCAGTTAATACAAATTAATTCCTTAACAATTCCTTTTATATACATTAAAATCATGATGTCATTTCCTTTTATTTTATTTTAAAGCCACAAACCCACCGCAAAGTTGCCATAGGGTGGGTAAAGACATCATTTCATTCAAAAGGTGACACTTCATACTTTACTTAACAGTTCCATCCTCCCACATTTATAATATATTAAATTACAATACAAATTTAATAATCAACATTTCATTATATAAATCAATTAAAATTTTTGTATATAAAATAAAATAAATATAAAATATTAATTTTAAAAATTTATTTTACTCTATACATATATGTGTATACTTCCCAATATATGGATCATACTCCATCTGTTTTTATGTATATGCATATGGGTATAATGTCCTTCACTTATCTCATATAACTTTTATATTTAAGGATTACTGAGATGTTACAGGATTCATTTAATCCTGGGTAAGTGAAGGCATCTACACCAATCTGCCACTCTAACTCTCTTACTTCAAGTAACAGAGTTTGAGGTCCACCCCTTGCTCCAGTTAAAACCTGCTCAATGCCCATAAATTGGAAACTATGTCCAATATTTTGCATAACATGTTTGGACAAAGCATTATCCATCTTTTTGTTATTTATCGCATAAAGGTGTTGATATATTCGATCACTCAATTTGCGATCGGTCTTCCCGATATAAAAACAGGGGCAACAAGTGCAAAAAGCAATATATATCACAGATTTTGTAGTGCAATTAATTCTTGAATTAATGGTATATTTTTTATCTCTGATTGTAAATGAGTTACCAACTTTCAAGCAATTGCATCTATTACAAAATCCGCACATAACTGTGCCAGGTTGTCTGTTAGAAAATGTACATAATCCAGGTCTCTGTAATAGTTCTTTTAGGTTTCTGCCCCTTTTAAACACTACAGACGGTTGTGGTCCTAGTTTTTGAAGCAATCCAGGGTTATTGAAAATAAAATACCAGTTTTTCTTTATGATATTCCATACATCACCGATATGTCTATTAAATGTTAAAACAAGACTTGTCCTGAATTTATTTTGACTACAGGTTTCAATACCAGTACTGTTATGGTCTAACCCGTTTTCTAGGGGTAGATCTATAACTTCACTAACATCCATGTTTGGGGTTTGATGTTTACATCTTAACAATGGCTGGTAAAAGCCTGTATTCCGTTTCATGGAGACCTCATAAATTAATTCATCAATTAAATAATTTGGGTACCCTCTATTTATAAACAATTCCTTTAAAAAGGAACACTCAGCCCTGAATGTTTCAATTGTACTACACATACGTACGGCTCTAACTAATTGTCCTTTGACAATAGATCTTTTTTGTTTAGCCGGGTGGTTACTAGAGTAGTGCAAAAAAGCGTTACAGTAAGTAGGCTTTCTATATATAGAAGTCAAAAAACAGCCATTTACCACATCCTTTGTTAATTCAACATCTAAGTAGTCAATAACATTATTAGAAAACTTGTGAGTGAATTTTAAAAATGTGCTGGAGTTGTTCATAGACTCAACTAATTCGACTGCTTCACTTTCACTACCCTTCATTAAAATAAACACATCGTCTAAAAACCGTGTGTAGTACTTTACATTTTTAAATAGGGGATTGTTTTTCAATGTAGCCTTTTCCCAGTAAGCAACTACTAGGTTCGCCACGCTTCCCCCGCATGGCGAGCCCATAGCTATACCTTTTTTCTGTAGGTAATATTGATTGTTAAACAGGAAAAAGTTTGATGTTAAAACAATATCCAAAAGTTGTGAAACCAAAGAGATCTCATTTTTTGTAGCGCCCAGGCCTTCCAACATCAATGCACTCCATTCAATTGCTTCCTGGTGTGGAATCGATGTATAAAGATCGATTACGTCTATAGTCAAAAAATTAAGTGTAGGTTCAAAAGTAATGTTATTAATTGACTCTAGAAAGGTCCAAGAGTCCTTACAGATCTCAGATATTTGTTTTAAATATTTTGAGATGATGTCATCAATTACTCTAGCACATGGGTGGGTAATGCTACACCTACCGTCAATTAATGCTCGCATAGGTGGATTCAAGATATTTTTGTGCAGTTTTGGGCACCCAAACATGACAGGTACTTTAGGTGTTACAATATTGATGAAATTAAAGATATCAGTATCTATTAACCCGTCAATAAGTAAGTCACGAAAATAACCTCTGATCCTTTTGTAAGCCCCCATCATTTCATTGTAGGACGCATTTATATATGCGTCAGAATCTAAAATTAATAGCATTCTGTCAACATATTCAGAGTTATCAAAAATGGCTACCCCACCCCCCTTATCAGGTTTCATCACCCTTACTGCTAGTTCTCGAAGGTTGTTTAATGCTTTGGTTTGTTCATATGATATATTGCTGTTAGAATCAAACCACTTTAATCCATGGAACAGATACCTAAAATCCAGTTCACAAACATTTTCAAATATATTCAGGTTAGGGTGTAGTGGGGGGTTAAATGTGCTAGGTAATTTAAAGGGTGGTGCCTCACCAAGGGGCCCACTACTGAACAGTAACTTTAAATTTAACTTTCGGACATAACACTTTAAATCCAAAATAGTTTTTGCTAAATCCAACTTTTGGTCAGGTACAAAGGAGAAGCCTTTTGCTAGCAACTCAACTAGGTCTTGATCTACATTACACGAAGAGAAATTATACACTTTAAAATCCCCTTCTTTATTCAATAAGATAGTAGGTCTTTCTAATCCAGTTGCTAAGAGTTCGTCACCATCAATATTTTGAATATCATCTGTCCGTGCAAAATCACAGGGAGATGTTAAAGTATTGGGGGAATCTAATTCTTCTTGTTCCACCGATTCTGGCCATTTTTGTTGTTGTTGTTCTTCCCCCCTAAAAAAGGCTTTTGAAACCTTTTATTTGTGTGGTTTCCTTGGTTGTGCTGTTGAGAAGCCTTTATCCTATTACTTCTCCTCGGCCCTTGGTTGGAGTTAGTACTGCTCCCATTATTGTCAGCAGTAGTATTATCATTTACATTACTGTCCGGCTCATCAACTAGAAAATTATCTAAGTCTTCTGTCACATCATTTGGGTTTCCTTCATTTATCAATTGTCTTGAAAGATTTGGGTAAGCCAGTCCTTTACCATAGGCGTGTCTGTCTCTCACTAATTTTTTAGATTTAGTGAGTTTCAGTTTAACCATGAGCGCATCGATACTTTTAAAAATGCGCTCATAGTCATATTTGTAACTACCAAAGTCCATGTCACTTTTGATCATATTGTCAAGCTTTTCAGTATCAATGAATAAACCACTAATGTAGGTGTTGTAATATTTGACCATTAGTTCTAATAATTCTAGACCTTGTCGGTCGAAAAGAGTTGTTAAATCTTTCAAAAAATTACAGTCACTGAAAAGGGTAGTGGGTCTGAACGAATTTCTCAGGCCCTTCGGTATTATTTTTTCAGAAATGCATTGTTGGAAGTAGGACACTTCCAACTGTAACTTTTTTATCTTTAACAACTTTTGGTCAAACAGTTTTAAATTCTCACCTATATTACTTGAAGAGTTGCCTGTAGCTTGATCTAATAGTCGTGTACCCGTACCATCTTGTGTAGCGAACCCAAAACAATCCACATTCTCCACCCATGTAGAGAAGGAAGGCAACTCATTAGTTACCCGGTTGTAATTAGGGACAAATCTTTCCGTCGTCTGCTGTCTTGATCCTGATGTGTTGTCAGGTGCTCGTTCACTATTTAATGATCCATTACCAGTCCGCAAATCAGTTGTTGTAGTAGGGAAACTTTCTACTACCTCTCTTCGTGTTAGGAAGGTCAAATCCGTTCCACTTGGTGTTTGTAAAGGCGGTCCGTTAGGAATGCTGCGACCATTAGTTGTTTGTTGGCCAGTACTTATTTGCTGGCCTGGCGGGATGGAACAATTAGAACTGTTCGTAGTACCATTACTTTGTGTTGCGCCAACAATGTTGGACCATGAAAGTCCAATGTTTGCGCCTCCAGTTCCGCTTTGAAATGCCACGTTTTTCTTCTCAATTGCGTCAAGCCGTTTATCTAGCTGTTCAAGACGCTGATTTAGTAGTCCCAACAAGGAGGCAACGTTCAATGATTCATCCTCCTTATTTGATTCGCTGGAACCAAACAAATTCGGTGTCCTCGGGCTCCCAGAGGTTCCGGTCGACATACTGATAAAGAATACAGGAATCTCACAAACAACGTAAAAACACGAACTCTGGAACCAAACAGGTCAAGTAAAATAACGCTCTTTATTTCAGGAATCACGTTTTCCACGTCATTCTCCATTACTAGTCAAAACAATACCTCTCTCGAGGTAACATCCCATTCAAAGTTTCTAGGAGTCCTTATTGATGAACAGTTAAAATTTAATACCCACCTACTAACCAATATACTACACCAGAAGCTAGGCATGCACTACCGCCATAACTGCTATATCACTCCCACTACCAAACTTGTATTCTCTAACATCTTCCTCATTCCTTCTCTCCTGTATGGTGCCCCACTTCTTACCAACCTTCAAGCTTATCTAAAAACAAAGCTATCCTCCTGTTCTAACACAATTTCTAAGTTTGCTACCTGCTATAAAGCCTCCTCCCACCACTGCATTGCCCTACACAAACTAAATTGGTTCAAACTTCCCAACCATCTTACCTACATTCAACTTACTCATGCCCATAAACTCATCTTTAATCCCTCCATCTGCCCCTGCCTTGTCTCCTCCTTCAAAATGCACCTACCCAACAGACTTCTAAGATCCAGTAACCAGAATTTGCTTGAACTGCACAAGCCTGCTCATCCTCCAGGCAGACACCTACTATCCTTTTCCCTAGCTCGCCTCTGGAACTCCCCTGCCACCTCTTATTCGTACTACTGACGACCACTCTACCTTTAAGACCCTGATTCATTCCTATCTCAAAACCCTCTGGGAATGTTCCTGCTCTCATCCCACATGACTCACCTCTTTTTTCCCCATTCCTCATACTCCTTTACTTCTCTCTTCTCTTCATCATACGGAGCTTCTCTGACTACCATCTTTATTTGTCTCCTTTACTCCTACTCTTGCTCTACTTTTTTTTCCTTATTGTCCCACCCTTCTTACATTCAACAGTTAATACCACTTATCCCCACCCTACTTTAACTCTGCTAAGAATCCATGTAAAAATGTAATGTCAACCCTGTGTTATTTCACATTGTAACAAATCTAATAGGCATATGCACCAGTGGATATTTCTCATTTTAATTGACTTAGTTCTGTGTGTGTGTGTGTGTGTGTGTGTGTGTGTGTGTGTGTGTGTGTGTGTGTGTGTGTGTGTGTGTGTGTGTGTGTGTGTGTGTGTGTGTGTGTGTGTGTGTGTGTGTGTGTGTGTGTGTGTGTGTGTGTGTGTGTAATGGCCCAGTTGCTATATGATGGTAAGTAGAGAATACTGTAGGCTTGAACTCTGTACCTTGGACCCAGGTATTAAGAGCCTGAATTCCCTACCCACCACCATTTGTAAACAAATTACAGATTTTTATCTCATATTTGTTCTGTTCCTCATAAAATCTGTGGTTTCTGTATTTTATTGTCTTTACACAGTCAGTGGTGCAGTGGTAGCATTGTTGCCTGACAGCTAAAGGTTCTCTGGTTTGATTCTTGGCTGGGGTGACTTCTGTGTGGAGTCTACATGTACCCCCTGTGTTTGTGTGGGTTTTCTCTGGGTGCTCTGTTGTCCTCCCATCTTACAAAGACATGTGTCTGGAGTGTTTCTCCCTGGGCCTCTGCTGTAAATTGGCTTTTGTTCCAAGTCAGACTTTCCTGATTAACAAATGTTAAATAAATAAAAATGACAAGCACTTGAATTTCAGACTTCATATTCTTCAGAAAGTACATGGTAACACAAAACCTTTCATTCTAGCAATTTTCTAAGTATATAAGATGGATATTTGAAATTTGTCCCTATTTTTGGAACTGTGTTCCCCCATTATTGGCTTTGTCCAGGATTTTTGTGCTAAGGTTGAGAGCTATGGTAAGAACTGAATTCACTGAATATGGTTGGTGGCTGTATTCCCCCATTACTGGCTTTGTCTAGGTGTTTTTTTGCTGAGAGGTTGAGAGCTATGGTGAGAACTGAATTCACTGAATATGTTTGGGGGCTGTATTCCCCCATTATTGGCTTTGTTCAGGTGTTTTGTGCTAAGAAGTTGACAGCTATGGTGAGAACTGAATTCACTAAATGGTAGCCATTTTAATTTCAGTCTTTCTCTCTTTCACAAAACTGCTGATTTGGCATAGTGGTATGTTGCTTTGACTGTTTTTGCAGGGTCCTGAGTTCAAGACTTTGTAGTGAAATGTATGGTGGTAACACAGCATTTTATTCTAGCAACTTTCCAACATTATACAAGCAATGTTTAAAATGTGTCCCTGGTTTTTGGGCTTTTGTCCCCCTTCCCCCAATAAATGTTGGCTTTTTCCAGATTTCTTGTGCTGTAAAGTTCAGAGATACAGTTGAGTGTTGAGCAGATTTTACAAGGAGCAGAGAGCTGCAGGGGAACAAAAGTTTAGTGCTGGTTATGCTGAGTCTACTTGCATTGTTAATAGCACAACAGGTAGTATACATGCTTTTGATGCAGAAGGTTGTGGGTTCTACTCCCACAATAGATAGATTCATTGCTGATACTGTATTGTGTTGCAAAGGGGGTGGATGTTGCAGTCTTTTGTGGCGAAGATACCTAGTAACTATGAACCTGTTATCCATTTGCCATGCATTCCCTATTGCAATATTACTAGCTTATCATTTTTTTAGTGTAACATAGGCAATTTATTCCTCAAGGGCAACAGGCACTTTATTTGTAGATGAAACAATGAAATATAAAGTTGTTTGCTAGCAGCAACCTCTTCATTAGTTACAGATCTCTCTAATGTGGAATTATTTAGATGACTTCTACTTCTTCTTTTGCATATTTACTAATACTGACGGACTGTAGAAGTTTGAGTAGACTTTTATGATGGAAATGTTCTGAATTGGGCAGTTTTGTCATTACTGGTGCATGCATTTTGTTGTTTACTGGAAAAATGTTCAAAACAATAAATTTAAAACGCCCTCTAAAATGTACTGTATTGTACAAGGAATATAATTTAATACAATCAGGAAGGTGTATCAAACAGCATGTGTATGTTTCATGTGCAAGGGGCCTGTAATTTGAAAACAGCCCAAAATTAATCTTTATCTGGCACTGGCAAAATGCATTTTCTTTGAATGTGGGTTTCAATGCTGTTTCAATGGCAGAGAAGTTTTAATGCTAAGTCGGTTTTCATTGTGAGACTGCATTGCTTTGTTTCACATATATCTATTAGTGTTTGTGCTGTAAAATGCAAAATAAAACTGAAGTCCAAATCATCGCAGAATTAAAGTAGTATGCACATTTGTGTTTATGGTAAATGGGGTGAAATAGCCAGGTAATGGTTCACTGGAATGGCTGCAGGGGGGAGGCTCCATGCAACCATGATTTTGGGAGGTGGAAAGGGCGGCAAACTCAAAGACAGCTCCAGCTGAACTGTACCTCTCAACTGTCCAGATTTTTGCAGAATTAATAGATTTTTGCTTCTTATTTTTGGTTTGTGCCTCATAAAATTTTTGGTGTTCTGGCAAATCATTTAGGAATTAAGTCACTAAATAATGACAGACACTGAGTTTCAGACTTCATAACCTTCAGAAAAATCCATGCTAAAGCAAGACTTGTTATTCTATCAACTGTCTCAGTGTATACAATTTTTAGTACTGTTTATATGTTCCCCCAATATATTTTCTGCATTAACAGGTTGAGAGGTACGTGCAAATAAATTGCTTTATAGAATTAGTCATATCCAAACCTCTCAACTGTCCCCAGTTTTGGCTCAAAATATTGCTCTTCCCCTAATAATCCCTCTGCAAAATGACAATTTTGGAAGAAAACGTGGAGGGTTTACAATTAATAAATAACTGTAATAATCAGAGTTATAGATTACTTTTATTTCAGAAATGCATGTAGATTCTTTTATTTTGTCAGCTGCTCAAGTTAGCAGTACTAATATTAAAAAAAGTGTCCCTTCTTTGACAGGTTCCCAGCTGTACTGTGTGGCTATTTTATATTTTTGCATCACATTTTTGATCCGTTGTTCATAAAATTGTGTTTTTTTGGCAAAAGTAGTGGCAAATCATTAAAGACTGAAGTTAGAAAATAATGACTGACATTTGAGTTTCAGATTTCATACCCTTCAGAAAATTTATACTAATGCAAGACCTACTATTCTATTATCTTTCTAAGTTTATAAGAGCAATATTTAAAAATTGTTCTTATTTTTGGTCCTTTGTCCTACTTCTGTGTATGGCTTTGCCAGATTTCTTGCTCTGAGATTGAGAGGTATAACAAATGTGTCAGGGCCATCACAATCAGCCATAGACATTTCAAATTGTGACATACTTGTTGCACCCCACTCTCGCATGTAATGACTCTGGATGTGTCCAAGCAAAGCAAGGAGCAGTTATGCAGTGTAAATGTGCAGAGTATCCCCCCATCCGAGGTAGACACAAGTACTACAGTGGCTTTTCATCTGTCCTTGATTTTGCAGAATGTTCTGGTTTCTGTCATATTTTTATACTGTTGATTTATGCTTATTATTACTCAGAAAGTGCCTTTTGCTCTGTGTTTAAGTAGCAATGCTTTAATGACCATCAGGTAAGCTTGTCTGAGATTGTAAGATGCAATTAAGCTTTAATAAGCATACTGTTAAAGAACTGCCAACATTGAAAGCCATTCTGTTGTTGCCATGCAGAGAATACTTACATAACTAGATAGCGTGTAAACCTTGGGTATTGAAATGCATATGACAGTATTTGTAATAAAGGACAGGATTACATTATTTTAAGCTCATTACATTTGTTGGAGACTTGCAGTCATCTTTGCAGGCTTTACCTGTAAACTAAACAGAATGCCAATCTATCATGTGTGGTCCATAACCTGTGCAGTAATCCTGTAAGTAATGTATCTTGAGCTTGGCTCTTGTTTGCTTTTCATTTTTTACTTTGATAATGTTTTCCCAATGAAACAAGTAAATAGTTGTTGTCAGGCAGCAGGTTTTTTTTGGATAAGAAACATTCTTACAAGAGGGAGTAACACAGAGATTGCTACTTTCAGCATGTTACTTGGTACTTTAATAAAGCTGAATATAAATTATAATTAGAACTGCAGTGCAAGGAGAAGTGGTTTGAGTTGAGTGCTGCTTGTTTTTCTTATACTTGATTTTGACTGGCATTCCAATAATGTATTTAAAAAGTAATTTATTTTTTCATGTCTCACAACCTTTTTGTTTCCATCTAGATATTAAGTAAGCTGTCACACAGCCAATGTATTGAAATGTTTTTTTTTTTCTTCTACACTTCATTTTGTGTTGATTGGACTCTCGTAATGATGGTTTGGCACCCGAGGCAGCATATTTAATTAAAGTTACAGTTTTTGTGGTTTTGAGCATAGCTCCTCCCCTTTCTAGTTGGCCGCACCCCTTTCCATTGACCCCACCCATTCAGCTGTCTCCAGAAGCTGCCCTTTGATTTGAAGTCACCAGCTGCCACTGCTTCTAAGATCCAGTTCAAGATCTAGAATCTAACGGGTACTACCACTGTAGAGATGTGTTTGTGCTGAACAGTTTGCCATTTACATTTTTTGTAATTTATGTAATTCCAGCAATATGAGCATTTGTTTAAAACAAGGCCATAGCTTGATGTTGTCAAAATGCTTAGGATGCAACCACTGGGAATTAAGAGTGCAACACCCCCCTCATGAGCACCACTGGATTGAATGAGTAAAAGGCCATTGTTCGTAACATATTATGAAAGTTGTATTTTTTTTAAACGAGAGTTAAACTATATGATAACAGTAGGGAGTCAATTATCCAAACGTCAATTATGCAAACAGTCAATTATCCAAGCACAGCCTTCCAAAGTTTTTGAGTTGAAAAAATCATAACAACTGAATATGTAAACATTATATGTATTCACTTGTGCATGTGTTTTAGCTTGTAGCCTGCTCATGTGTGAAAAATATTCTTTATTATCCACTGGAATCACTCAGTGTCTGAAAAGTGCATTACCTGCATGCAGAAAAAAATCAAGATTTCAGTAGTGTTTTATCTGGTTCAAAGTATGTCTGTTTATCTGAACAGTTTGATTATCTGAACTACCCTAGGTCCCGATTAGTTTGGATAATTGACTCTCTACTGTAAAATGTATATTGAAAGACAGAGAATTATGATAAGAGCAACTCAGTGGAGGACCTATGTCCAATCCTGATATCATTGTTTTAATGTTAGTAAAGATCATGTCTAATATATTTTGACCTCTCATAGGTCTTATAACTAATTGTGATAAGTTATTTAAAGCAAACATGTCTAAAAATTCTTGTGTTAGTGAGCTGAAAGCAATATTAGATATCAAATTTATTCCATGATAATAAAATTGCCAAACAAGATAGTGCAGAAATCATTGCAATATGTCTGAAGGAAGTTTATATATACATACATATATACATATATATATATATATATATATATATATATATATATATATATATATATATAAATATATATATATATATATTTACTCATTGTTATAATTGCATTGTTGACATAGATGGTTTTCTAGAGCTGCATATTAATCTTATTATTTCTTTATTTGAGCAATCTGTTAAGTCATTTATTATTGTCTCACTTGTAATAGTCATGTCCTTATAAGTTGAATTATTATTGATCAAAAAGGTCACCTCCTCCATTCTTTAATGGTCTTAGTTTGAATCCTGGAAATATTAAATTGGAGGAACCCCACACTTCAGTTATTGCCACAACACCAATACTTTTTTAATAATCTCTTTACTGACATTTCTTAAATAACATTTCCATTGCACAACACCGATATTTTTATTAACAAGGAGGAATGCTAATTCAGAGTGCTTGTTGCTCAGACTTTTTGCATTGCAGTAATGTACTTTTATAAAAGTATTACATCCTTTGTTAATGATTCTTTCTCAACAGGAGGAGATAACTGGTATTTAAAAAGATGGCAGCATTGACTTTGGTTTGCTATATTCAAAATGTGTACCATAATAACTAAGATGTAATTTAGTGTATGAAAGCAGTTGATAATCCAGAAAAAAGTCTTTCCTGCAATTAAGTAGTTTTAAACTATCAATTGTTGGAAGTTGCCTGAGCCAGTTATTAAACAGAAGAGTTTTAGTGTAATTAGAATCAATCCACTTTAAAGAAGGAGTAATCTCACTGAGGACCGTTATTTTAATTTTGCTTTCAACAAGTTCAAATATCCCCGATGTGGCATTTTTCTTATAGTTCAGCTGGGTGAAACTCAAATCGCTAGTTCCACTGTGTAACAAAACTAGGGTCTCTATTAATCTCAAGACTGACAGTGCTGATACTGTATTGCTAATATAATCAATACTACATAATATTGGATCTATACTACAACAGCGAAGAGGCATTTAATCAAGCGCCTCTTCACCGACACATATAGAGCGAACGCAGTAATGCACAAATGCTGAGAACAGCAATTTCTTTCCCTG
This sequence comes from Protopterus annectens, assembly GCF_019279795.1. Classification (NCBI taxonomy): domain Eukaryota; kingdom Metazoa; phylum Chordata; order Ceratodontiformes; family Protopteridae; genus Protopterus; species Protopterus annectens. Next base: position 259,125,497 of record NC_056739.1, read on the forward strand.
GGAAAGAAATCGCTTGGCCTTCCCTGTCTGTTTGCCCCTTTCCCCACTACAGTGCAATCTTGGAGTTGGTATATTTAGTTAGGGGGGTGTGGGGGACACAGCCCCCCACGTTGGGGGGTGTGGGGGGTAGAGCTCCCCATATTGTAATGTTTGAAAGTGTGTGTGTTTGTGTGTTAGTACTGCTGATTTCTTTCCCAGGGAAAGAAATTGGTGTTCTGGGCATTCGCATTTTAGTGCATTTGTGTCAGTGAAGAGGCATTCAATTAAACACCTCTTCACTGTTGTAATATAGACCCCATAATATCTCCCTTGCATTTTTAGCATGAAGTCTGATAAAATTAAAATTTCATTCCTAACTGAAGTCATATCTGTTGTCTTCACTTCTTTTGTATCAGGTTCCACTCATTTATAACAGGAGTTACCTAAGTTGCTGTAGATCAGAGTGTGTGTTATACCCTTAAGAGCCATTGCAGTCTATGGGCACATGCATGTAAGTATGGAGCACGTACAAGCAAGAGAGACATTTTGAGTGAGCAGCCAAAGTGAAAGCATGTATGTGTGTAGCAGTCAGTCAGTTAGTTAGTTCATTTAGGTTTTATTTTCCAGCCATCCATCCTGAAGTATTTGTGTGTAATAAACAACTTAAATGAACACCCAAGCCTTATCATCTTATTTGAATACACAAGACAAATGACATGATGTCAGAATAGGATCCAAAGTGAATCTTCTTCAAAACCATGAGGCACACAGTTACAACTGGAGGAATATATATGAGTGAATCTTCTGATGCTCAAATGGCTCATAAACAGGTCAGAAAGATAATCCCAGGTACTAAACTCATTTAAATGATTTTTCACTCAACAAGTATAAAACAAAGCATTCAAAATGTTCAAAACAAATTTCTAATTAAACACAATGTTCGAAAATGTGACATATTGATAAAAATACTTGAAATGCTTATGAAAATGCTTAAAATAACTTCCAAATCACATAAAATGTGTAAAAAAAGGGAAGAATGACCATATTTTTTCACTATGTGCTTCTTTTTTCTATTAGCTAAAGCAATTCGAAATATCTGAAGTGTGCAAAGTGCTGGAAGTGTGTATAGCATTACAGTACATTTATTTTGCAGAATACAGTTATTTTGAAGAGATTGTTGTGCAGCTGAATATTTTTCAAGTAACTGGTGTATGTTTGAACATAATTAGAAAGGGCAGGTCTATACTACTATTTGTTGGCATGGCAAAAGAATTTCGCAAACCTGGTCCACTTGTGTTTGATAATAATATTGCAGAAAATTGGAGAGTCTTTGAGCAAGAGTATGATATTTTCATACAGGCTGCTTTTTCTGATAAAAACGCAAGTACAAAAGTATTTATTCTGCTTAATCTATCTGGTCCAGAAGCTATTGAAAGGGAGCGTGTGTATGCATTTACCTGCTGTGTATGCCAGGGAGGGAAAAGACCACCATATTGTGGTACTGGCTGAAACATGGCAAAACCCTGAGTGCTTAAAATGCAATTTTAGAAAAATGTGCATGTCACATATTTTACACAAGTGATTAAAAGCCTGCTGAATCTTTTATAGCATATATAACTGACTTGAGAAATAAGGCAAAAATGTGCAGATTTGCTGATCTAAGAGATGAGTTAATAAAAGACAAGCTTATGTGTGGTATTAAAGATGACACAGTGAGAAAGATTTTGCTTTGAGACAGTGATTTAACTTTAAACAAAGCTATAGATTTGTTAAAGATATGAGCATACAGAAAAGCAGACAAATATGCTTACAAATGAAAAAAGCATGCTTACAGTGCCTTCCATTGCTAATGTTGATAGTATTCAGCATGAAGTTAAAAGATACAGGCCTAAGGTTATGGTTGCTTCAGCAAAACCTATAGCAGCTACAGTAAAACCGAGGGTGCACTCGGTAAAGCAGAGGGGTGATTCATCAAAACCTTTGACAAGTTTCATAGTCAACTATCATAATTGTGGAGGTAGCCATGAGCCCAAGAAAGAGAAGTACTTTTCATCAGCAGTGCCACACATGTACAAAGAGCTACAGTTATCCCAATCCACAAGGAGGGATCCACCTTGGATCCCGGAAACTACCGTCCCATCAGTCTGACAAGCCTTATCTGCAAGGCCATGGAGCGTATTATCATGGAACTTATAAACAAAGACATTGGCAACCTTCAAACACTGGACCCCACCCAGTTTGGGTTTGTGAAGGGCCGATCTTGTCTCCTGAACCTGACTGACTTCTTTGACTCAGTCTCCAGAGCCATGGACAAGGGTAAGGTGGTCCACACAGCCTATCTAGACCTTGCCAAGGCCTTTGACACCATCCCCCACTCTGGAATCATAGATAAACTTACTAAGTTGGACATTAATCCCTATGTCACCCAATGGGTTGCTAAATGGCTTACTGATAGAACCCACACTGTAAAAGTAGCTGACTCCAAATCCAGCTCCAGACAAGTGACAAGTGGAGTACCTCAGGGTTCAGTCCTGGGGCTGCTCTTGTTTGGCATCTACTTCTCTGAAGTACAGGTCAACACTAAGAGACTCTGGTTAACAAAGTTTGCAGATGACTGCAAACTGGGAGCCATTATTGAATCCCCAAATGATGTGGATACTCTACAAAAGGGCCTTACAGAAACAGATGACTGGTGCCAGAGCCATGGGCTCAAGCTCAATGCCAAGAAATGTATTGTTATCCCCTTTGGGAAAAAACATGTATCCATGAATTACCATATAGGTGGCAGTACACTAAACACAGAAAGTGTGATAAGAGACTTAGGGACACAGGTGGACAGTGGTCTCACCTTTGATAACCACATCACCACAACAGTCAGGAAATCCTTCTATGTGGCACACCTCATCACAAAGGGCTTTTCATCCAGAAAAAAGGAGGTCATTGTCCCACTGTACTCATCCCTCATTAGACCCATTATAGAATACAACGCCCCATTTAGTATGTACCTCTCAAGACATCTGCAACAACTGGAAAGGCCTCAGAAATACCTCACTAAAAGAATCACAGGCCTAAAGCAGATGCCCTACGCTGACCGCCTTAAAAAACTCCAGCTATACTCTGTCGCATATCGTCTACTCAGAGGCGATCTCTGCTTAACATACAAGGCCATGTCAAACCCAGAGCTGTTGGACATGCTACACTTAAAGAAATCCCAATCCTCAGAGCTACACGCTCAGGGATCTAAACCTTGTCATCACAATAAACAAAACATGCTGGAGGGATAGGTTCCTGACCCAGAGACTCCCCAGACTCTGGAAAAGATTGCCCATACATGTCAAGCAGAGTGCCTCTTTGGACCGCTTCAAGAGGAACCTTGACGATTGGATGGGAGAAAGGAAATTCACCCCAGGGATCACGTCAGTCGCCCTGCTAGACAGGGGTCCAGGAAAGTAAATAATGTGGGAAGAAATAGCCAGGGAATTGTAATGGCTAGGCTTGTATAGGCCCTAGGGCTGATAGCCTAGTACCAACCTATGAACCTATAAACCTATGATAAAAAAGAACATTCTAAGAGGCAAGCTGATCAATTAGAAAGCTTCATTCCTACTTTTTATGTTGATGATGTGTCTGTGCTTGGTGAAACAGTCAATGCAATAGATTTGTGGGTAAAAAATGAAGTATTTTGTACTGTTCAGGTTAATGGGAGACCTGTAGAGCTCAAAGCTGATACTGGTTCAAAGTATAATGTTATGTCAACAGAAATGTTTGCTAAAGTAAAAGCTGGTGAGATACTTGATCTGGCAAACTGTGCAAAGCTTGTTGCATATGGTGGTGAAGAAATTCAAATCGAAGACTCAGTAGTACTTTCATGTTATTCTGCTGGAAACAGCTATGACTTGCAGTTTTACGTAGTCAAGAGACATGTGCTGTTATTATTAGGCCTCAAAGACAGTTTGAAAATGGGATTGCTTTCATTTAATAAAGAAGTCCACCATATAAGCATGTGTAACAATTAGAATTTTGTACAAACTACTTTTTCTGACTATGCTGATATTTTTGACAAGTTAGGCAAACTCCCAGTTGTGTGCACCATGAAGTTAGACCATGAGGTAAGCTCAGTCATTAGACCAGCATGGAAAGTTCCAGTAGCCTTGCAAGGTAGAGTCAAAGCTGAGTTAGACAGAATGGTGCATTTAGGATTAATTTGTCCAGTAGAAGAACAAGCTGAATGGATATCCTCCATAGTGGTAGCTCATAAGAAAAGCACAGATGATATTAGAATATGTATTGATCCAAGAGATTTGAACTAAGCACTAAAAATACCTCACCATCCAATGCGTACAGTTGAAGAAGCTGCTGCCCTTATGCCAAATGCCACTGTTTTTTCTGCCTTAGATTCAAAAGGTTAATTTTTCTGTCTTAGATTCAAAAGGTTAATTTTGGCAGATTTTGCTTGATCAAAAATCTTCATTGCTAACCACTTTCAGTACACCATTTGGAAAGTACACACTTTTGAGAATTCCATTTGGGATAAATTCTGCCAGTGACTTCTTCCAACATGCAATGGAACAAATTGTTTTCTGGCTATCCATGTGCTATAATAGTAGATGATATTCTTGTAGAAACAATGGTGAAGTCGAACATGATAGAAACCTCAGGAAAGTTCTGGAACCTGCTAGTGAAGTGAATCTTAAATTGAATCCTCAGAAATGTAAATTCAGACTGTAAGAAGTTACTTATGTGAGTCATTTGTTTACCAATTCAGTCTTACGACAAGATCCTTCCAAGCAAACTGCAATTCTTGAAATGCCAGCTGCAGACAATGTCACATCCTTACAACATTTTCTTGGCATGGTCAACTATTTGGGCAAGTACAATCCAACCTTCACTGAACTTTCATTACCATTAAGAGAGCTGACACACAAAGATGTAACCTGGTCCTAGTTAGAATACCACCAAAGAGCATTCAATGTCCTGAAACAGAAAATTGCCAGGCCACCCACTTTGAAATATTATGATGTTCACAAACCAGTAACTCTTTCTTGTGATGATTCAAAGTTTGGTCTTGGTGCGGTCATTCTTCAAGAGGGCAGACCAGTAGCCTATGCATCCAGAACTCTAACCCAAATGGAGATACAATATGCACAAATAGAAAAAGAACTTTTGGCAATTATGTTTGCATGTTCAAAGTTCCATGATAACATTTATGGCTGACCTATTCAAATCAATACTGACCACCAACCTCTGGTCACTATTTTGAAGGAGCCAATGCACACACCTCCTGTGAGATTGCAATGCATGATATTAAAATTGCAAAAGTACAAATTCTACTTGGTTTATACAAAAGACAATCTTCTTTATCTTGCTAATACTTTATCCAGAGCACCTAGACAAACCACTGAACAACCTCAAAATGAGAAATCTGACTCCGAAGTCATGGAAGTGAGAAATTTTTCGTCCACACATCTTGATGAGCTTAGATCTCACACAGCTTCAGATCCAATTGTCCAGAAGCTCAACCATTTTATCGTTTGAGGATGGCCATCAAAGTATTCTTGTTTACCACTTGATGTGCAGCAGTACTTTCATTACAGAAATGAGATTTTGATGGAAGATGGTATCATCATGAAGATCCAAAAGTGATTGTTCCAAAATCCTTGCAGCAAGAATATATTACAATTTTGCATTGTGGCCACCCAGGAAATGATTCTACCAAAAAAGGGTGATTGGACTAGAATTTTGCCCTTCTATGTCAAAAGATATTGAGAAAGAACTTTCAGCTTGTTGTGTTTGTAATAGTACTAAAGTACATCAACAAAAAGAACCACTTCATCTAAACTAGATTCCTGAACTACTTTGGTTGGCACTAGCTACGGATATTTTCAAATGGAATGGTCAGCATTACTTGGTGTTAGTATACTCATTCAAATTGGTTCGAGATTGACCTACTTATTAACCTAACTTTCAGTACTGTCATTATGAAATTGAAGCTGCATTTTTCTGTCGATGGTAGTCTGCACAAAGTTGTTTCTGACAGTGGTGCACAATTTACAAGTCAGCAGTTCAAAAGATTTGCTAAAACATGGAACTTTATTCATGTTACTAGTAGTCCCGAATGCCCACAATCTAATGGCTTGGCTGAACATGCAGTTTAAAGTGCGTAACAGCTGTTGGAGAAATCCAGATGAGACAATCCTGATGTTTTTCTTAATCTGCTTAAACTCAAAACATTCCTCACACCAATTTACTTGGTTCACCTGCTCAGAGACTTATGCCAAGACAAACCAGAACCACACTACCAATCAGTATTTTTGATCCCGAGTGCTAAAAACAATAAAGCAATATAAGCTAAACTCATAAAGAAGCATTTGTCCCAAAATTCCTACAAAGCTAGTAAGCCTCTGAATCCATTAAAAGAAGGAGAAATAGTGAAGATGCAGACAGCAAAAGGATTTGACTGAACAGGGCTTGTGAAAGATTTGTGTGAAGAACCAAGATCATACATCATTGAGTCTCAAGGGATGGAATTCAGGCAGCACTGGAAGCATTTACTACTGGTGTCCAAGTCAGTGTTACAGCAGCTTGCCTGTAATGGAAACTCTAATTCAGATGTGTCCAACCCGCTGCAGCCCTCAGATGTCTTCCATGCGGCCCGTGACCCTTAAGTCCAAATTCAACATTTTTTTCGTTTTTTTTTTTTTTTGCATCCACAACCTTTAACTTCAATGTCTGTGTGCAAATGCACCAAAGCACCCTTCCCATTTAGTTTTTTCATGCCGAAATATAACCTGTGTGTTCGCACCAAAGAAGAGCTGAAGAAGAGGGATTTAGTTTTTAAGATGGCAAATAGAAAACTGTGGGAACCATCCACAAAGTGAAATTGTTTGTTTGGCGTACTGAAAGACAAAGAATTGTAGATCTCATAATTCCTGCAAGCTGTGCATCACCACTGATAAACCTTCTTTTATCTTCAGACTAGCCTCACCAAATAGCAGTGCAGCAGCAACAAATGTGGGAACAACTTCATCCGCAGAGCATTCGGCACTTTATCAATGCTACAGAGTGACAAAAAGCAGAGGTCCAGTATTCCAGTAGTGATGACATACCTACTGCAGTGGAATTGGAAACAGAAGAATACATCAGCACCTTGGATGACATATGGACATTAAGGACATGATAGAAGACATGGACATCTTTAAGAAACCAGCAAAATCAGGAGGTATTATCTCATACAAATGGAAGGGTTCTGTACCTGTTAATTTTTTTTTTTTTTTTTTTACAAATAAACTAAGATGTTAGAGTTAGCTGTTAGATTAAGAATTAGAATTAGAATGAGCATTTGAATTTTAGGGCAAATATTAGGCATTTATTACATTTATTCATTGTTCAAATTCACCTACAGTACAGCTAGGAGGTCGACTTTGGTTGCCCGTGACAGCAAAACAGTTAACTATATGATGTATTTTAATATCCAGTCCCAAGACAATTTCTGTTCATTCAATGTGGCCCCAGCAAGCGAAATAGTTGGACATCCCTGCTCTAATTCTAAGAGTGATTTGTCCAATGTTCCTATTTCAGAGAACATGTCATCATCTGTTCCTGTTCCTGAAAGTATCCCTGAAAATCCTGAAGCAGAGCATTCCCCAGTGACTGTCCCTGTTGCTAAACCCAGTTCTGATTATTACATTAGGAGACTGGGTCATATGTCAAGATGTAGTCCCAGATATATGGCAACCTGGACGTGACTGTTATTGTTTGCATATGTCTGTATACTTCACATGCTCATCTAACTGTCATTTTTATTTGCATTACAGAATAGTAAAAGAGGGAGTATGTAGATCAGAGTGTGTGTTGTACCTTTAAGAGCCATTCTAGTCTATGGGCATGTGCATATAAGTACTGAGCACATGCAAGCAAGAGTGCCATTTTGAATGAGCAGCCACAGTGAAAGCATGTATGTGTGTAGCAGTCAGTCAGTCAGTTAGTTAATTTAGGTTTTATGTTGCAGTCATTCATCCTGATCTGTTTGTGTGTAAAAAACAACTTAAACACCAAAGTCTCATCGTCTTATTTGCATACACAAGACGAGCGATGGTTTCCTTGAGCATTTTGGTCAACACATGAAGCATTCAATATGTCTTCAAGATTAACATATTTGTATTGGCTTGTTGTCTACCTCTGTGATGATATGGGCTAGTGCCAGCATAGCCAGCTGGAGTTCTCTAATGAATGACATGTCCTTTGAATATCAAACTGGTTTATACAACAGGCTTGTGGTACATATCTGTCAGCACTGTATGGCATTTGAATATCAAACTAATTTGCACAAATCCTTATGTTACACATGTATTAAAACTGTATGACATTTGAATATCAAACTGATTTGTACAGATACTTGTGTTATAAATGTATTAGAATTGTATGGCATTTAAAAATCATAATGTGTCTGTAAAGTTGCTAGTGTTAAAAAAATGTATCAACAGTGGGTCCTGCTGAACAGAGAAGGCATATACATATGAGACTGTATGTATATATGTTAGCAAAGGACACTGGAAGAGAAGGGGTTAAACAGCTAGCTTACTTCTAGAAAAATACTGTTAATTGGCCCACCTGTTGGGCCATGGAAGTACTTATCTCATAGCTCTGAATAGGATCGAACATGGCATTTCTGAAAGAAGTCTTTGTTCATTAGCTCAGTAAAAAGAGGGGAAGCCTCAGCCACTGCCATAAACATTAGCAAAATTTTAAATATGCATCTTATCACATCTATGCTGATATCCTGTCTGAAGCTTCAATGGGGAATATTGTGGCAACATAGAGGAAGGTGACCTGATGAGGTCATTCTGCTAGCCATCTTGGAAATTTTAGATATTCCAAAGCGAAACCTCTCAGTATTGTCTTGGGCCTGACAACAAGAAGGAACATTCACCACTTCATCCGCCTTGTTTTATTAAGTAAGTAGGGAATAGTAATTCTAGATTTCGTCGGGAAAATATAGTGAAGCTTAGTTTAGATATTGTTTTTCTTCATTTGTCTGAGTCTGTCCATCAGTGTTATTTTCAATGTTTCCTGTGATTTGAACTCTGTGGTTTACTGTAAATATATATTCAGTATTCTCATGTTCTTTTATTATTTAATATTAAATATATTTATTTATTTTTTTGTGGCTGGTCTTTTTAGAAAGTATTTAACCTTTGAGAGTACTTATATTTATTTGGTGACACTGTGTGGGCCTCTCCTAAAGGCCTAGCTCTCTTGGTCAAATACTACCATTTGTGTTTGTATTAATATTACACAGTATAATTGGACACCCCAGGGAATCACTCCAGTTACCCTACTGGATAGGGGCACTGTGAACTAACATTGGGTGGCACGGTGCCTGGGCAATTTTTTTGGGCTAGGCTTGTTAAGGCTCCAGGGCCATTAGCCTAGTACATACCTATGAGCCTATGAAGCTATGAATCTGAAAGTATGTTTTTTTATTATTTTTCTTAACAGGGCATGATAAAGCATGGGTTTCAATAGAATTTATTATGTCACTTATGTGAAAAAGAATTCTTTCTTTAAGTAACCTATTGGTTTTACCAATGTAAAAGGTAGGGCAGAGATCACAGGTAGTGACATACACAATGTTCTTGCTAGTACAGTTCACATGTCCCTTAAAGTAATAAACCTTTCCTGTAATTGGGTGCTTAAACTGACCTGAAGTGTTTATATAAACGCATGCCTTACAATGACCACACTTAAAAGTACAATTTCTATACTCATATTTGGATTGCTCAATACCATTTTTATGACATAAAAGTCTTTTCAACTTTTTTTTCTGTTTTTAAAAACAAATCTAGGAACATCTCCGACAATTCCTTTAATATTGTCATCAACTGTGAGAACAGGCCAATATTTCCTAATAACGTCATATACCATTGTAGTGTCTCTACTATAAGTTAAGACATATCCGAGGAACTCTTTCTTAGATCCATGTCTGTTTACAGTATTTTTCCTGTTCCTCATTCCAAGTAGTGGGGGCATCCTTTTCTCTTTCTTAATTCCATAGCATTTTTGGTGTTTATTAAAACATCCCTCCTATTGTACCCTCTTTCAACAAAATTATCAATCAATTTCTTCTGTTCAGAAAGGAAAGCACTGTCTAAGTTACTTGATTTGAAGAGAAGGAAGGAGTTGGCTTGTTTCTTGTGTGAGTATTGGTTAACAATGATTACATAGAGTGAAATGATTGGCTTAGTCAACAGGATCAGAAGAAGGCTATGGCCAAGAGTGCTTATCTTGTTTTGCTTTACCTTTGTTTAAGGATATTGAATACATTCTTCATTGTTGTTTTATGCTAAACGTTTTTATTAACTGAAGTTTTTATTAAAGGAAGTTTTCACTTCAGTCCATGGTGGTATGTTCACATTTATCACATTTGTAGTTTGTTCTCTGTTGGGATACCTTCAGTAATGCTCATGTTTGTCATTTTATTTAGATCTCTTCAGCATCAGTGGTGAGGAATCAGGCTCCTTGATTACTGGCCCAATGTGGGGACATCACCATGGTTTCCAAGAGAACATGTCCTCAAACTCCTGTAACACTGCTCGAATTTTTGGAATCTGGGTATGGGATACCCACTGGGACATTGCTACCACTTCTACTGAGGTGTCAGTTCCAGCCTCACTGAGGATATCAGTCACCAGATCCCCCTCAGACCCCTCCTGCCATCCACTGCAAATACTCAGCACAAGGGCTTTCCTGTCATGGTAAGGATTCATCATGTTAACATGGTACAATTTGTGTCCCTGCCTCCTGCCTAGCAGTTCTACCATGTAGATAACTTACATTCCTTACCACTTTGAAGGGTCCCTCCCAAGCTGACTGCAGCTTATTGTTTCTGGCAGGAATGAGCACCATAACCTGCTGTCCCACAGCATACTCTCTGCCTTGAGCATTTCTGTCACCCACAACTTTTTCTGCTGTTGGGCTGCTGACAGCTTCTCCTGGGCTAAGCCCATGAGCTCCCTAAGCTTTGTCCTGAGGTTTAGGACATATGCCACAACAGACTCCTTGTGGGACTCATCGTCCCACTCATCATGAATCAAATTTAAAGTGGTCCAGTGTGGGGATATTACCCTAGTTTCCCAGCGAACATGTCCTCAAACTCCTGTAACACTGCTCAGATTTCTCCATCCTGGGTAGGGGATAGCAATTGAGATGTTGCTACCACTTCCAGTGAGGCTGGAATACAAATGGATGCACTCAGTATTTCTCCTCAGTTAGGCCCCTTGTTTTCCATTTCTGTTGCAAAAGCAAGGAATTCCACCCCTGTAGATATTAGGACCACTGAAACCAAAAATAATTTTAAAAACATACTCCGGTTCCATTTACATAGTTCATGGTTATGTAATTGTTCTGACCCTGGGTAGCTTCACTTAATTAGATCATATCATACTATGAATGCTTGCAACAAATCCTTTCTATACTCTTACTCAATCAGTGTATATTCGATGTATTAGCCAGTGATGAAGTTAACCAAGGTGAACAAAATGTCCTTTCAACTGTATTGTTTATTGTAACGCACTGCGGTCCTTATCGTATGTTTACTTTTTGCTCTTTTCTTGGCCTTGAAACTGTACCTTATTAACTTTTTGACTCTGTACTGTATTTTATTAACATGTGTATTGTATTTACTGTATGGAAAAAGCCGAATGAAGAAGAAGATTGTATTTACTGCATTTCCTGTACTAATCTTTATGGAGCTTTTCTCCCCGAGCCTCTGCTGAAAATGGGATCAATGCCCAGTGGGAACTTTCCCGGTAAACAAATGTAAAATAAATAATAAATAAAATAAAGGTCCCCTCACCCTATGCCCATACAGCAACTCAAAGGGTGAAAAATATGTGGCTTCCTGGGGTACTTTCTGTAAGCAAACAGCAGATGGAGAAAATATTTGTCCCACTCTATTTCAAAATTGTCTGCAATTGCCTGTAGCATGGTCTTTAGTGTAGAGTTTAACCTCTCCAAAAGACCATTAGTCTGGGGGTGGTAGTGGGTGGTCTTTAGGAATTTCTACTGCCAGGATATACTTCTTCCCTATGGAGCTTTGGATACTCAGAGGCCTCACAATATCCATAGTTACCCTCTGAAATGGCTGCTCAGTCACAGACAAAGGCATCAAAGGAGCTTTGACCTTGTCTCCTTCCTTGCCTCCTTTTTGGCACTGCTCACAGGTCCTGCAGTACCCTGTTACATCCCGGGCAATCCCAGGTCAATACAAGGTCTGCATACTATGCCTCTTAGTGCACTTTATGCCCATGTGATCTGCAAAAGGAATGTCATGGGTTATGGATAGAAGTGCCAGACAGTAGGCTCTGGGCACTACCAACTGCTCTATTACCTAACCTTCTAGCCCTCCCTCAGGGGTCCACTCTATTGCCACATGGCCTCACTAGTTATATTTAAAACATCTGAACCTAGGCCCTGGATGTTTACCTGAACTAGTGGCTTCCTCTGTTACTGGTTAGCTCTGTTGAGGTGGTTTAGGCTGCTGACCATGGGTTTCCTTACATCCACGTGCTTCCCTTTCCTGTGCAGTGATGCCCTGCTTGCTAAGTAGAGATCCCCCTTTTTCCCCACTTCATCTGCAGAGTTGCACTCACGGTCAGAAAACTAGATTATAATGTCCTCAGGAAAAGTGTTAAGGGCTTTTTTTTTTTTCACCAAAAGGCCAGATAGCCCTTAAAAAATGGTGACCTGACACCCACTCACCCACCTATGGAAATAAGCGCTTAATTCAGCAATATAATCACACATGCTTTGAGCTTTATGTCTATTCTCACAAAACATTTTTCTGTAAGCTTCTGGTGTTAACTTAAAACATTGCAATAAACATTTTTTAACTATATCATAGTTTAAGAAATCAGTATCAGGCAATTTAGAAAAAAAGAGTTACAGCTTTACCATGGAGTAAGGGGGACAGGGACCATACCCATAGCCCTTGATCAACATTATACTGTTTACATATTCTTTCAAATATATGAATAAAAATATCAAACATCACCATCTATAAATTGTGAAAGAAATGTACTGATGTTTGTTGCTTCTGGGGTTCAGTTATTCCCTTCCCCATTATCTCCATGACTCTGTCAAAGAGTTATCATCTCCCTCTCATGTTGGTGCTGTTTCTCATTTTCTTCAGCCTCCAAACATGACAGTCTCTCTGCTGATTCTAATCCCAAATGTTTGGCCTCCAGTTCAAGTCTCTTTAACTCCAGAAAGATTTTTAAGTCATCTGAGGAAAAGTTGAACTGTCCTGCTTTTGAGGGCTAGAAATTCCCATCACCAGACTGATTATCCTCCTGGTTGCTAGTCTGATCTGTGACTAAGGCTAAAATCAGTTCCTCTTTAGTCAGGTTGCCATACACCAGTCCTTTGACTTCACACACCTTGGCCAACTGGTTCTTTGTCAGTTTGCCATAATCCTCTGCTGACATCTTTGCCTGGTCTCCCTGACGTCTAAACTTAACTAACAAAAATAAACAAATAAATAAATAAATAAAACTGTTGTGAAATGAAACTCTGAATGCTCAGCTTGCGACTGCTGGAGATTGCGCCTTTAGTGATGACTGCTTACAGGCAACAGAAGTTTAATATCCACACAACTGCTTACCAATATGTGATATCCCCACACTGGGCCATTAATCAAGGAGCCTGAATCCTCACCAATGACGCTGGAGAGGGACATTCACTTGGAATACAAATGGATACACTCACTATTCCCAGATACAGCTCTCTGCACCAAGTACAATCTCCCTTAAAAGCACACAGGGAAAGCAGTCAGCCCGGGGTCAGGATTTCTTTATATCTGTCTCCCTCCAGGTCCCCAGTAAGACTCCCAACTTGTACAGCTGTAGAGTTAAGTGCTCAGTGGAGTGTCCAAGCCACGCCCTCCAGCATCTTCTCTGTGAAACCAGTCCTTTGTGTCCCTGCTCCAAGTAGTTGACACACACACACACACACACACACACACACACACACACACACACACACACACACACACACACACACGCACACACACACGCACACAATCACCTGGCAGATTTGATTTTTCACACACACACACACACACACACACACACACACACACACACACACACACACATCTGGGAAATGCTAGCACAGATTACCTGCCGTGCCCCCTTCAGCCCAGAGTATAAGGTGGTTATCACTGACACCAGACACTCCACAATCATCTGCTCTAAGGCCCTTAATAAAGGGTGTCCAATTATACTGACTCATCCAAATAAACAATTAAAATTAAATTTAAACTAGGAACTTCCAATTGCAATCTCCATTCAGACCAGCAGAGGTCAGAGTACCTAATATTAGAATAAACACAGTTCCCTTGTTCAAAAGTTTACTTTTAAAATCAAAGCAACTATCATGCACAAATATTTTTTCCAAGATGGTATCCTTTAATTTTTCTGGGTCATTATTATGATGCATTTGAAATGTGTGGCCAAGGGACCCTCAGGTTTAACATTTTTTATATCCCTCACATGTTCTTTTAATGTTAGCTTAAAGGCTCTCTTACTTTCCCCTATATAAAACAAGTCACAAGAACATCTCAGTGCATACACAATTCCTCCAGTATTACAGTTACTTTTGTGTGGGCAGCCACAGTGGTGCAGTGGTTAGTGTTGCTACCTCACAGCAACAGGTTCTCCAGTTTGATCCTCAGCTGGGGTGCCTTCTGTGTGAAGTCTGCATGTCCTCCCTGTGGTTAAGTGGGTTTTTTCCAGATGCTCCAGTTTCCTCCTAAAGGCATGCTATAGGTGGACTGGACACTCTAAATTGGCCCTATGTATATGCCTTCTATGGAAGGTTGGGCACCAGGCTGGCAACTCAACACTGTAAAACTACACTGCCAATCATGAGCAGACAGGTGATTTGCTGTGGTGACCACTAACTGGGAAAAGCTGAAAGAAGATTGCAGTTGCTTTTGTATAAGGGAACTGTTTATTTTAAAATATGGTACTCTGACCCCTGGTGGTCTGAATGTAGATTGCAGCTGGAAGTTCCTAGTTTAAATTTAAATTGTTTAATTGGATGAATCAGGAGCTTTTACTCTGATATTTCAGTGATGAAAGAATGACGTTTTTTACTCCTTGAAGACTTTTAAGCCGAGGCACTACAGTCAGTTTTGCACTGTTTTTATGAAATAAATATTTCTTGTTTGGATTCACTGGTCATTTTGTTGTTATATATAACTGAATCACGTGATTTCATGTGCTCATGAGGGACATTTTAAATACCTGTATGCTGTACTAATGAGATCACTAAAATGTCCAAAACATATATGTCTGTTCTGTACTCAATGGAAAATTAGCAATCAGGAAGAATAGGTCAGACGTCCATAGGTCTGCACCACTCATGAAGAGTATTTGCTTTGCACAAGTCCCCTTCAGAGCTATCCTTGCTTTTTTGTTGCATGTACTTGAGGTTGACAAACTGGACAATCAGTCTTGTGAGAGTAAGATAACAGGGGTCAATAGCTGTTTTAATGACGAACTGATGATAGTTTCTGCCTTTACATTCCATCTGATATGATGATGAAATCTGTCAACCCCCTACTACTGTATGCATTGAACTATGTGAAAAGTAATCTGTTAGAAGATAGTGATTTTAATTTGCTGTCCTGACCTGAACATATAGACTGTCAGAATAAACTTAATCTGTCTACCACCTATAAGTTCATTTCTAGTCTGGTTTCACAGTTGGATCTGGTGGATGGTGGCGTTCATTATACTTTTCAAATTTCCCCTCACGTCACTGACTATTAATGTCTGCAGCTCACTCTTACATAAACACAATCAGTCATCCAAGCTATCCTATGTCTGTGATAAAGTATTTTTCTGTGGCAGCTCCTTTCCAGTATGGCCATACTCCTCTTCTCCTCAGTGATTACTGGACCATAGTCTGCCTTCTCTTCATTGGCAGGTACTTATGTTTATGTTTTATGATGTTCTTCATCTCACATTGCTGCAGTCCTTACATATGGGTAGTCCGCTGTCCTCGGTCGGCCCGAATACCAAAGTATTAGGCTGACGTCGATCACAGATCTGACATCAGAGCGTCAGGGTATAAAAGCGCATGACCGACGTCATATCCTCAGTCTTTTTTGCCGCATGGTCCGATGCAGAAGCAGCATTGCAAGTGAAGTTTTTTGTTTTTCTTGCCTCAGTTATTTCCGGATGTCAGAAAAAGTGAATAATTGTATTTCCTTTGTATTCCTTGTTTGGGACTTTAATAAGCTTAATATAAAAACGCGCTAGGTTAGTCTTTGGTAAGACAAATCTTTGAAGCCTAGGCAGGATGATTCGGAACAGGTGGATCCGGCTGAAGTTTCTGTTGAGTCTCAGGGGGAAACTTTGATTTTACAAGATGTGGCCTCACAGGAGTCAGGTCAGGCTGAAGGGGCCTCTCAGGTTACTGTTCTCCCTTCTATGCCTAAGGTGGTTAGGCCTTCTTCTTCTATTTCTAAGGCTCCTTCTAAAGGCAGGTCTGTTTTGCCTTCCTCTGGTGTCAGTCCTGGTGCTTCAGGGTCTGTGCCTAAAAAGCACATGCTTAAAATGGCAGAAGATTTGATTACTTTAATTAGAGGTTCTATGCCCCCTCCTGATAAGAGGCCCAGGGTGGAGCCAGAGTTGGAAAGTTTGGATCAGGCCTCAGATGATTCAGAGTCTTCTGCTGAAGACATTCAAGATTTTCTTCCTTATTCTGATTCTGATGCAGAGGATTCCACTCCTTCTGCTTCTCCTCCAGAGGATTTTTCATTTTCAGAAACTCTACATTCCATGAGGGAGCATTTTAAGTGGGAAGGACAGGATTTCTCTGATTCACGGAAGAGGCTTAGGGAATTCTTGTTTTTACCACAGCATAGACCCTTGGCTATACCTCCTGTTTTGGATGTTGTTCAGGATGTTTTCGAGGCTTCCCTTAATCCAGATTCTTTGCCTCCGATAGGTATTACAGGGTGCCTGAGGCTCATAAATATCTGTATAAGAGTCCTAGGGCGGACCCAGAAACTATTAGTCAGGGGCCTAAGGGTGTTAGAGCCTCTGTTGTAAAGAATCCGGTTCCTCTAGATAAGGAAGCTAGAGCTTTGGACAGATGGGGTAAGAAGGTGTATACCTCTTCTACTTTAGCAATGAGGGCTTTAAATTGCCAGTTTCATATGTTGAAGTATCAGAATTTCCTCCGTTCTCAGCTAAAATCTAAAGTGGATGCTTTGGCAGAGGGCATAGAGTGTAAAGAATTGCAGGATTTGGTGCATGTCTCTGAACAGGTGGGTAAGCATTCTTTGCAGTGTGGTTTTGATGCTTTACAGGCTTCTTCAAGGGTGGCTGCCACTGGTTCAGTTCTTCGGATCAGAATTTATCGAGCATGTTAAAACTAGAATTCTGGATGCCCCTTTACAGTCTGAAGTTTTGTTTGGTCCCCCTGTGGAGTCAGTTTTGAAGAAAATGGAAGACAAGGCTAAGTCTATGCAGACTGTTAAAGATTTTTTGCAGGTGCAACCTCCAAAGTTTAGTAGAAATTGGCCTACTAAGGGGTGGACTTCTTCTGATTCTCAGTCTAGGAGTAGATCTAGAAGTACCTTCAGGCCTAGAACTTGGAGTTCGCCTGCATAATCTGCTGGTGAGGGCAGGGGCCAGTCTTTTCGTAAACAGGCCCAATGACCTGCATTTTCAGCTGCCAGATTCTTCTTGCCTGGCAGCTCCTTTGGGAGGAAAGCTAGCACTTTTCAAGCAAAACTGGCTTTTAGTCACCCACGACAAATGGGTATTGGACATTATAAACCGAGGCTACAAGTTCTATTTCCATACATTGCCTCCTTTCAAAGGCATGCCAGACGTTCCTCCTTGGCAAAGGATAGAGGCTCACAAACAGATTTCTTTACTTCTTCAAATGGGAGCTATACAGCCAGTTCCTCTGTCAGAAGTGGGCCTAGGATTTTATTCTCGCCTGTTTCTAGTACCAAAGAAAGGGAACACGTGGAGACCGATTTTGGATTTATCTATCCTCAACACTTATCTGGACATTCCAAAGTTCAAAATGCTGACGTTACAACAGCTTTTACCTCTGTTGGGAAAAGATCACTGGATGGTAACTCTGGATCTCAAAGAGGCTTATCTTCATGTTCCTATCAGGCCCAGTTGCAGGAGGTACCTGGCTGGAGATTTACATTATCAGTTCTCTGCATTGCCCTTTGGCTTATCTACTGCCCAGAGTGTTCACAAAGGTTCTGGCTCCAGTGATAGCCTTTTCAGGTTAAGAGGAATACAGATTTATCCTTATTTGGACGATTGCCTGATTATTGCACAAGACAAGGACGAACTTCTTCATCATCTACAGTATGTGATGGTAGTGTTAAGATGCCTAGGGTATTCTGTGAACGAAACAAAGTCCAGTCTAGTACCCTCTCAGGACATGTGCTTTCTGGGTGTGAGACTGAATACAGCTTCCCAGATGGCCATTTTGACCCCGGACAAACAAAGAAGCCTTTCTCTTTATTTCCATCAAATGTCTCTACAGTCCAGGCTGACTGCAAGGACAATCCTTCAAGCCTTGGGGTTCATGGCATCTAATGCCAAACTGCATATGAGGAAGCTTCAATGGTATCTCAAAAATGTATGGACACAGCACTGCCAAGATCTAGACACTGTCATTCAGATAATACCTTGCATTCAGAAGGAATTTTTGTGGTGGGCTCAGGAATGTCACCTAAACAATCAGATTCTAACGACAGATGCCTCGGACAAGGCTTGGGAGCACACCTCAATGGAAAATGGGTGCAAGACACGTGGCCTGTCAGACTTCAACATTTGCATATCAACTTGAAGGAGATGTTAGCAGTCCAATTTGCATTGATGGCTTTCGCAGGTGTTGATTCAAACAGACAACACTAGTGTCATGTGGTACATCATTGCAGGCAAGCGATGATTTTGTGGGAGACTGCTCTCAGTTTACACCTCAATCTTCAGGCAAGGTTTCTACCAGGAGCACAGTACTCCTTAGCAGATGTGTTGAGCAGACAAATAGTGGATCCTCACGAGTGGAAATTGGATCCTCATGTATTTCAAAAGTTGACAGTGTTATGGGGAACTCCAGACATAGATCTGTTCGCTTCTCCACTAAATTACCAGTTGCCAAAGTTTTGCACAAAAATGTTTCATCCCACAGCTTGGAAGGTGGATGCTCTATCATTCAGTTGGAACAATCTTCATGTCCACCTCTGCCTCTTCTCCCCAAGGTACTCTTGAAGGCCAGACAAGACAAGCCATCCATGATTCTGATAGCGGATTGGCCTCGACAGCACTGGTACCCACTACTGAGGAGTTTAGTACGAGAGCCTCCATGGCCTCTGCCTTTGATTCCGCCCGCACTTTTGTCTCAGGAGGGCAATCAGTTCCTCAATGTCAGGATTCAGTCTCTGCATCTAACAGCCTGGCATATTCTGTTTTAGACTCTGGAGGGTCTCAGCTTCCACAACAAGTTTTGAATGTTATTTTGGAGGCCAGAAGGCCTAGTACAAGGAAAGTTTACGCTGATAAATGGAGGAGATTTTTTATTTGGAGCAAAGGGAAGGACTTTGATGTTTCCAAGCCTGATTTAAGTGTTTCTCTTCAATATCTTACTGAGTTATTGGACAAGGGTTTGTCCTTCTCCTCGATAAAGGTTCATGCTGCAGCCATTTCTGCTCACTATGACTGTGACCCTCCTTTATTCTCTCATCCTTTGTTTAAGCAATTTCTTAGAGGGGCAAAGAACATAAGACCCCCATGTAGGGTTCCTACTCCTGCTTGGGATCTCAATTTTGTGTTGAAAAAACTTACTCTACAACCTTTTGAGCCTGCAGCTACTGCCGAGTTAAAGTATTTGTCATGGAAGACTGCTTTTTTGTTGGCCATTACCTCTGCAAGAAGGGTTTCTGAATTACAGGCAGTGGAACCTTTCCTGATTTTTCATAAGGATAGGGTATCTTTGCGTACTAATCCTTCCTTTATGCCTAAAGTGGTGTCTAGTGTGGCCTTGAACCAAACTATTCATTTGCCTACTTTTTATGCAGACCCTCAAAATAAAGGGGAGAAGATTTTGCATACTTTGGATATTCACATTATTATTTGAGCAGAACCAAGGGGTTCAGGCAGTCTCAGCAGTTGTTTGTTTCTTTTGCTTTGGGTTCTCAGGGAAAACCTGTTTCAAAACAAACTATTTCTAAATGGATTGTTTTTGTATTTCTTTCTGTTATTCCCATCATGGTAAGGAGATTCCGGCTGGAATCAGACCTCATTCCACTAGAGCTACTGCCACTTCTACTGCCTTTCTAAGGGGGGTAGCTACAAAAGATATTTTGGAGGCAGCTACTTGGAGTTCAGTACATACTTTTTCTAAACATTACCACCTTCCTCTTTATTCTAAGTCTAGGGCTGGATTTGCCACTGCTATTTTACAGGGCATTTTAGCAGCCCCTAATGCTTTGATTTTGCCGTCCTCCCTTTCCTCTGCTTTGGGATTCTACCCATATGTAAGGACTGCAGCAATGTGAGATGAAGAACATAGTACAGTTTTGTACCTACCATAAATGCAGATGTTCGAAGATCCACATTGCTGCAGTCCACCTCCTTCCCCACTGTAGTTTGGCATGGTTATATGGTTTGGGTGGTGGTTGTTGTTGGGCATGTTTTTGGGAGGTATTATGTTTTTGGCTGTGGCCTTTCTTTTTAGGGCCTTCTGACATCTGGGGCAAGAAAAGACTGAGGATAGTCATGCGCTTTTATACCCTGACGCTCTGATGTCAGATCTGAGTGCCATGATCAGCCTAATACTTTGGTATTCGGGCCGACCGAGGACAGCGGACTACCCATATGTAAGGACTGCAGCAATGTGGATCTTCGAACATCTACATTTATGGTAGGTACAAAACTGTACTTTTTATGTAGAGAGAGAGAAGCAAGTGGAATAAACGGTTGGATTTACTGGCAGTTGTCTTTTTTCCTGCTGGATTTATTCTTCTTTTGGTGCTCATGTTGTTTTCAACTTATGTTTTATTACTAAAATATCTGCAGCTGAAGAAGTGAATTCCATATTTACAGGGAAAAATTCAGGCTGACAACTTGCAATGCTTCCCTTTGTCAGAAGTGTTATGGGATACTCTTAAGAAACAGCTGCAGGCTCACTTGTGATAATTCTTCAGAAATTTGCTCCTGGGCTGGGCTGGGGTGAACATTTAATACATCTCAAGGGATGGCTTAAAAATATTTTAATGCTGCAGTTGGGCAGGGAAGTTACCATTTCAAGTCCTGCAGCAATAAGCTTATCATAAAAGAAAAAAGATTTTTAGGAAGTATTATGATGAAAAGTTCACTTTTGCCTAAAGCAGTTCATAGTCTATCTTTAGTTTTCTGTCAACTAGGGCAGTGTCAACTTTTTTTTTGTAAATAAGTGCTGAAAATCAGTTAGGTTTAGAAGAAGCTGGTTTGCAGGCCTGAAGGCAATTTGGCAACAAGCACAGGTAGTTTATTGAGTACCAGCACATATATCTTTGTCATAAACCATAGCCTGGCCATGCAGCATGACCCTAACAAAGCTTACCAGTGAAGGTGTTCAATATATAAGAAGGTAATACAAAATGCAAAGTTATATACTGTACTTTGTAGGCTAAATAAGGTAAGTCACTAGGTTCTAATAGTCTTCATTTTGAGATACAGTGGATATAAAAAGTGTACACACCCCTGTTAAAATGCCAGGTTTTTGTGATATAAAAAAATGAGAGCACAATAAATCATTTCAAAACTTTTTTCACCCTTAATGTGACCTAAAACTAGTACAATTCAATTGAAAATCAAACAAATCTGTTAGGGGAAAAATATAAAAAATAAAAAACGTACAAGAAGATGGTTGCATAAGTGTGCACACCCTTAAACTAATACTTTGTTGAAGCACCTTTTAATTTAATTACAGCATTCAGTCTTCTTGGGTAGGAGTCTATTAGCATGGCATATTTTGGCAATATCTGCCCACTCATCCTTGCAAAAGGGCTCCAAGTCTGTCATATTGGGAGGGCATCTCTTGTGCACAGCCCTCTTCAGGTCATCCCACAGATTTTCTATTAGATGTAGGTCTGGGCTCTGGCTGGGCCATTCCAAAACTTTAATTTTCTTCTGGTGAAGCCATTGTTTTCTTGATTTGGATGTATGCTTGGGGTCATTGTCGTGTTGAAAGGTGAAAGTCATATTCAGCTTTTTAGCAGATGCCTGAAAGTTTTGGGCCAAAAGTGACTGGTATTTGGAACTGTTCATAATTCCCTCCCCCTTGACTAAAGTCCCAGTTCCAGCTAAAGAAAAGCAACCACAAAGCATGATACTGCCACCACTATGTTTCACCATGGGGATGGTGTTCTTTTGGTGATACAAAGTGTTGTTTCTGCACCAACGTACGTTTTGGAATTGTGGCCAAAAAGTTCAACCTTGGTCTCATCAGACCATAACTCATGTTCCCACATGCTTTTGGGAGATGATGTGTTGTTTTGCAAATTTTAGCTGGGCCTGGATGTTTTTCTGTGAAAGAAAAGGCTTCCATCTTGCAACCCTACCCCATAGGCCAGACATATGGAGAATATGAGAGATTGTTGTCACATGTAGTACACGACCAGTTCTTATCAGAAATTCCTGCAGCTCCTTCAGTGTTGTTGTAGGTCACTTAAGAGCCTCCCTGTCCAGTTTTTGTCTTGTCATTTCATCAATTTTGGAGGGATGTCCAGTTCATTTCAGTGTCACTATTGTCCCATATTTTCTTCACTTTTTGATGACTGTCTTCACTGTGTTCCATGGTATATCCAATGCTGTAGAAATTTTTTTGTACCCTTCTCCTGACTGATACCTTTCAACAATGAGATCCCTTTGATGCTTTGTAAGCTCTCTGTGAACAATGGCTTTTGCTGTAGCAGGCAACTGAGTAAATGTCAGGAAAATCCTATTAGGGCAGCTAAACTTTATTTGGGGATAATCAGGTGTGTACCCAAGAAGAATGAATGTTGTAATTAAAGCAAAAGATGATTCAACAACAAAGTATTAGTTTAAGGTTGTACACAATTATGCAGCCAGCTTATTGTACACTTTTTATTTTTTATATTTTTCCCCTAACAGATCTGTTTTTCAATTGAATTGTACAGGTTATAGGTCACATTAAAGGTGGGAAAAGTTTTGAAATGATTTATTGTCTCATTTTTTTATATCACAAAAACCTGGTATTTTAACAGGGGTGTGTACACTTTTTATATCCACTGTATATTCACATAAAAATACCATGTTTGACTAATTTAACTTAATTATGACCTAAGTGTGTAATGTTTGAGCAGTTCCAACATCTTGAAAGCATGTGACTGCTATGTTTCCAATCAACTAGGTTAACATGGTTCTGAAGTGGCATTGTATAAGTTGGCATCTCTGATGAACAGCAAGCTTGACATTTAGGACAGTATTTTGGCCTCTCGATTGCAGTGGTACATGGGTACCTTTATCAGTTTGGATCAGTGAGCCTTTTTTCAGTGGAAGAGAACTCATAATTTCATTTATGATGCATTTATTTGACTCAAAAGCACATGATGAGGTATCATATTCCTAAACCTTTTTTTCCATTTCAACAATAGAAGAGCTTTGTATAGGTTAAGGTGGAATAATTAGAGTATGTCAACATTAAGATATCCCTCCCTCCTTGATTACAATCACCCATTGTTGTCTAAAGCTCAAATATTGTCATTTGGAGAGACTTTTTGTCTCAGATTACATTCTGCTTGACAGGGTTTTCATGCAAAGATGTGACTGGCACTTTCTTTCATGCTTTTGATTGAACCTTTTGCCAAATGTATTTATTAAGAAAAACAGGTCATAGGATCTTTTTTTAAGAGCAACATGTAATTGATTACCACATTTTCATTTTTATATATTGTGCGATTCCCATAAGTGGGACCCTTAAACAGATTCTAGGATTGGTTGTGGAACTCATGAAGCATAAGGTTAAGTTTTATGTGGATGACCACACTGTGACTGTGATGTAGCCAGCAACTGGTATGGAGGCTTTATGGGAGATCTGATAAGAGTTTGCTTCATTTTCCAGTCACATTTTAACCATGGGGGAAAAAAAACAAAGATTTTTTTTTTTTTTGTGGGGGGAGGGGATAGTCACCTTACCAATAATTAGTCAACTGTTTCATTTTAGCAGAACAGGATAGTTAATAACATTTCAAGGGCTAAAACTTACCTTCTTTCATTGTACTTCAGATAAATTATGATTATATACTACATTCTCTAGAGGAATATATAACCATTTTGAATCTGAATCTTCCAAATGAACAGCACCTCATGGGTGTACAGAAAACCCTTTTCAGAATTTTGCCTTTATTTTTTATTTGATCAAAGTGGTGGGATCAGGCCCACTTTGTTCCAAACTGATTAAGTTGAAGTACTTTTTCCCATCTAATTAAATAGAAAGAACACATACCAAGTTTCATGCAACAGCCTAAAAAGCCACTGTTGGTAGATTAATCTCATTTGGTAGCTGTGATATTGGGTTGTTGGGTAACCCGGATCTTGAGACATGATTTAGGCAGCACCATTAAGTTTGTGGACATTTTGGGTTTCAGCAATGTTTGTCATGCCATGGAAGAATATAGCTTTATTTTACTATCATTACTGTGGGCAGTTAAGACACCTGAGGGAGCAGAGAAGAATTCAAGCACTAGTTATCCGAATGTCTGCCCTAAGCAGGAAAGACTTGATGCTAATCAAGGACCAGAAACTTTACCTATCCACCATTTTTCACAAATAGTCCTTATTCTTCAGCAATTGAAAAAAAAAATGCAGCACTGTGTGTAGCTTGCAGCTTTTTAGAGACAGAACATTTAGTCTACACTGAGATTCTTCAAGGGGATTTTGGACTCCAAGTTAATGGTGTTCTATATAAATACTTAAAGATTTATGCACTAACATTTTTATATTCCTTGTAGACTTGGTCATATTTTCTCAGGTTCTTCACTGTATTGTAGATATTAGGGAGTTCAGGAGAAGGGTGGATGGACTCATATATTTTCGGTTTCTTCTGAAATCAGAGTATTTTGGGATACTCTGAAACAGATGTTTTGAAGAATTTGGGGGCATCAGTGCAGTTATTTGAGCCTGCGGTGTTATCAACAGTGTCAGTCCAGATTTCAGCCCTAAGAGGAACAACATCATCTTTCATCTCCTCTCCACTACTGCATGCAGATATATAGCTTCAGAACTCCCTGTACTCTTCAATAGAAGGAAAGTTATACACAAATGTCTCTGACAAGAGCCGCATTGTTCTTTTAACTTGGATGCTAGGCCTTCAGTCAATAGAACACCCTCAAAGCTATAATGAGGGGTAATATCAACAACCCTGACAGACATGAGTTTTAAATGAAGCTGAGTCATTTTAGACTGGTACTGTGTCTTTTTCCATGTGAAATCTGTCTCATCAATGTAAAACAGCAGGGAGAGATGTTAGTTGTTGGAATCCAGCACAGAAATTGTTTCAGTCATGTGATAATTTTGTCTTGCTATTTCAAATGACTTGTACATAGCTGTTGACAAAGATTTTTTTTGTGAGTGTGTCTGTTGGTCTGACCATTTTTTTTTTTTGTTTGGCTTTTTATCTGTAGCAACCCCTGACTTCTCAACTGGTTGAAGGGTGCACATGTGGGGAACTTAATGTATTATTTATGGAGTTTAAACAGCTTGTCTTTTAATAACACTGAACCTATAAGGGATACTAGAGACCAACGTGAATTGGACTCTTAAAATTAATTTAATGTTTTAATTTTTCTGTGGAGCAGAACAATATATGTAACCTAGGCCTAGACTGAAAACTGATGTTTATCTTCTGTTACTCCGATCTCACAGCAGTGCATCTTTTAAATCAATTGTTCATCATTATGTCCTCATCTAGGTCAGAAGGTGGACAGTAGTCTCTCCTTTGATAGTCACATCGCCACAGTAGTCAGGAAGTCCTTCTACGTGGCACACCTCATTATAAAAGGGTTCTCATCCAGGAAAAAAGAGGTCATTGTTCCCCTCTACTCAACACTCATTAGACCTATTATAGAGTACAATGCCCCTTTTGGAATGTACCTCACAAGATATCTGCAGCAGCTGGAAAGGCCACAGAAGTACCTCACAAAGAGGATTAATGGCCTCAAACAAATGCCCTACACTGACCGCCTCAAAAAAATTCCAGCTTTACTCCCTAGCATATCGCCTACTCCGAGATGATCTCTGCCTAACATATAAAGCTATGTCAAACCCAGAGCTGTTAGACATGCTACATCTAAAGAAATCCCAATTCCTCCGAGCTACACACTCTAGGGACCTAAACCTTGTCACCACAATAAACAGGACATGCTGGAGGGATAGATTCCTGTCCCAGAGACTTCCCATACTCTGGAACAGGCTACCCATCTATGTCAAGCAAAGTTCTTCATTAGCACTCTTCAAGAAAAATCTCGATGAGTGGATGGGAAATCGGAAATACACCCTGGGGATCACTTCCGTGTCTCTGCTTGACGGTGGCACAGGGAAAAAACTTTCTTGGGTGGCATAAGCCAGTGAACCTTGTTGGCTGGGCTTACGTAGGCCCTTGGGCCGATAGCCTAGTAACTACCTATGAACCAATGAACCTATGAACTTTATATCTCAGAGATGTCATGATTTGTTTTCAGTTCACACAACTCGGAGTGGAAGGAAAGGGTGAGTTTATTGATTATTAATACTTTTCCTATTTCTCTGAGTTAACTACAACCTCAAAGACAAAAAGTATAGAAAACAGAGGTGAGAAAGCAGAGACTCCATAATGGGGGAGTGTAAGATGCACAGCACCCCCATTTTGTCATAAGTTGTACAGTGATTTGTTAACTTTACAATTTTATGTATTTCGATATAACTACAGCAATGTTTTGATTCTAAAGTGAGAAATACCTTTAATAGCAAAATGTTCTTTTGCTGTTGGGGGGGTTGTTTAATGGTATTAGTATTAAGCTTGAGATAGAATGGGTTTACCATGGGTTAAGTTTTGTAACAGTTTAATTAGCTACTTAGCAAAGTAGAGCAGTATCTCACAGGTTGTCATATAAACTGTATATCACACAGCAGCAAGATGAAAGTTAATATCAAACACTGGCACAGATGAGTGAAGAGATTATAATATAAAGACAATCTCCTAAACATTTTAAAGAATTGCTTCTGTTGTTGTAGTAAACATTTATAGATTGGTTAGGGATAATGTAATATAAGTTAATCAGTCAAGTGGGGATCAAAGATCCTATACATTGCATAAATTAGGCATATCTGAATTGCAAGATAGAAGTGACTGATATTTAACCACCCCAAAAGAAAAGACAGGTAATACCAAGTCTTTCAGATACAGTTTATGTGAACCACTGTACTACAGTACAGAACTAGAAAGACACCAGAGGCATCACACTACTAACAATAACAAATAGAATGGTATTTGCCGACAAAGTAGTAATCTTTCCTTACATCTCTAAATCTGCTTAACTTCAGAGCTGGAGGTAACAGAAAAGTAAGGAAGTGAATAGATTAGGATAGAAATAGAAACTGTATTCAAGCGATGCTCTTCTGCAACTTGAAAACCAAACAAGCACTGTTATGTATAGATGGACAGCATTAAGATACTAATATATATGCTGTTTATCTCTAAATTTAACTCTTACGAACCTCCTGTTCCCAGTGGTAGAGAAGGTCAGGATGGCACCACTTCAGGTCACCTTATCAATGCCTACATTCTTTGCCTGTATAGACGATGCCTTGTTTACTGGATAGCATCTGTAACATGTTTAACTAATCATCAGGCTCCATAAAGGGACCATCATAATCCCCCATAGGGCACTATTATCATCCATGTGGAAGATTGTGCTTTCCCTGGCACATCATACTGAAGCTCTGTTTATCGTTAGGGATGAACTAGCCATGGACACTTAAATGATTATCTCAATGAGCAATAAGATAGACCCCTGCAAATGAACGTGTGTTTCTGAATCACTTCTCATATAATAGTAGCACTGCACCATGGTGCTAAATGCATTCCCAGTGAACGTGTGTTTCTGAATCACTTCTCATATAATGGTAGCACTGCACCATGGTGCTAAATGCATTCCCAGTGAACGTGTGTTTCTGAATCACTTCTCATATAATGGTAGCACTGCACCATGGTGCTAAACGCATTCCCAGTGAACGTGTGTTTTTGAATCACTTCTCATATAATGGTAGCACTGCACCATGGTGCTAAATGCATTCCCAGTGAATGTGTGTTTCTGAATCACTTCTCATATAATGGTAACACTGCACCATGGTACTAAATGCATTCCCAGGCAGGTATTTTTAGCATAAACATCACATTCCTTGTATAAACAGTACATGTATGTCTCGCACTGCTAAGTATGGCTAATGCAGTGCACAGAGGAAGAGAGTTAAAGACTATGGGAATATCTGGCCTGTTTTGCATACCTGCAGTAATAAATGCCCCATGTTGCCATAATATAAACCTTGATCACCAACTTACATAAGACAGCATTCAAACATGAATGGAATTTATTGCTCTTGATATAGAACTGCTGTTGGCCTATGGAGGATTAAAGACAGAAGAAAGGAGAACTGGGCTGGTAATGTATTCACTGCACTTTTGCAGTGCCTGTGTGCTGCCTGTCAGGAAAGAGGGGGAGTTCATTGTGTTCCTTCATGTGTTCTTCAGACATACAGAAGTGAGACACACACATGATAGACGTTTTAAAGGATGCACACATTTCAGTGTACATAGCTGCTGAGGCTCCCAGGTGTCTCATTTCAAAGATGCACACATGTCAGTGTACATAGGTGCAGAGGCTCCCAGGTGTCTCATTTCAAAGGATGCACACATGTCAGTGTACATAGGTGCAGAGGCTCCCAGGTGTCTCTACATATTACAAGTAAAGCCACCACATAGCCACACATCATGCGTTGTGTGTGCCTGTGGGTGGCCATGCAGATAGGAAATTGCATGGTACACATTGGCATATAGGGTACATGACTGACCTGATCCTAAATACCTGCATAGTTACAATACAGTGCACTGGGTGGAGACCCGGTAACTGCTGGTGATAACCAGGTGGATACAATGAGTGGATGTGATCATTAAAACATGCATAGTATAGCCTAGGACATATACCCAATGACTGACATGTATTGTCCACAAATGAGGTACTGGTATAGCAACCCAGGAGAGATAAACCATAACTAAGTTTTCAAGCCAGGAGAATAATGAAATTCTTCAAGCCATATGCTTATATAGCATGCATATACTAGCTAAAGGTGATGCAGACCAGCAGGTCAGAGACTAGATCTGGGAGGACATAGAGCAGTATGTGATTACCATGGGAAGCCATAACAAATCTTTACATCCAGGGCAAAGATGGGTCTCAGATATAATCGCCTATGCAAAGACTCGGGAAATAACAGTGGATAAGACCACTAAAGAGGGGAGGGGAGGCACATCACATTAAAGTTGCAGACTCACATGTAGAGATTCTTGGTGTCACTGACAGTGCAGGACATCCAAACCCTCATATCAACTAATGGCTTATGTGTGGGCACTAGCATGGCACCTATGTGTCAGTAGGGGAAACTTTGGACTAGTACTAATATTAACAGTATCATATGACACATACCTCTGCATGAATTGATGCAGATATGACTGTCAGCTGCCTGTATATTGGCCTAAGTAACCACTCTGCCAGTGCAAAAACATGCCATTGAGGTACTTGTTCCAAACTATTGCATAGAACTATTTTCCATGTGTCCCACACTGAATGTCATGGTGAGGTATTTGGAAAAATATTTCTGTGGGCTTATAGTGATGCCATATCTGTAATGCATGCACAGATTCTACTTATAGAGTGTGGAGCTCAGTGTGGCAAGTGACAGCTGACATCAGCATGACTGCTTTGAAGGACAATGATGGCAGATTACAAGTAGCAAAGTCCAATGACACAGAGGCACTGCCCTCAACACTCATGGAAGAAGGAACTCCCACATTTACAAGGACATACACCTGTTGACATACACGGGGCGTGTTGAGATAGCCAATGAATGGGTCAGTTCACTAGACTCTGACGTGCCATCCTTAGCTATGAGTCCCACACAGGGTCCTCCTGTGTTCCCAACCAGTGCAGCATCTGATTATGTGCACCGTCTCTGACAATGACATACTATCCACAGGACACTACTGTGAAGTCATGGCTCCTGGACTGTCCTTGAAATGTATGCAGCACTTGGAATCAGCCAACTGGTTACAGGTCAGTGACTAAGGCACATGCATCTGCTGTGTACACTGCTGTGGAACAGGTAGGTGTGTCTGTGGCAAGCATGAGGACATTTGCAACTACACAACTATCTGGCACAAAGAGTTGACAGTGTTACTGTTGTCATTGCCAGCAAACATCATATCTGTAGGCACATCCATGTGACTCATTGCAACTGCCCTCCATTCTCTCTCTGCAACTTGTGTGTTCAGTGGAAATGACAGGGTCTGGATGTGAGGTGGACATGCGCAGGGTGTCTGATGTCCAAGGAGAGAGACTGTTGCAGGTGTATCATTCATCTCACATGATGGCACACAGTCTGAAAACCCTTCTCTTGTTCACAGAACAGATGGCTATAACTTTTATAAACAGTAATATGATTAACTGTACTGGGAAAACCATTATTTAAAGATAAGCAGGAATGTCTGATGAACAGTGATAGCAGACCATGTACCACATAGCACAGCCCACACATAGCATTGTATGCATCAATTATACTTTGCGTGTTTTTTATAAGAAAAGAAACACTAACCTGAATGTCATAATCCATAGTTCTTAATGCGGTGTCTTTAAATGCATAGCCGTATACCATGCACAAGCCATCCATGTGGGGTGCTTAACTATTATTGCTATTTGATGATCATTAATAAAAGTAGGACCTACACTGAGAGCTGCAGTGACAGCATGGGCCACTTTACCATCAGAACAGAGCAACTTGTGCAGGATGCAACGTCCTGCATGCAGTACCTGGGTCATATTGAAAGGCACCGCTCACCCACAGAATCAACCAGGCATCTGCAATGGGCTTGTAACTTACCAAAGACTCTATCAATGATAATATGAGTTTGGGACATGAATGCATTAAAATTATCTTCAGCAGCTCCTGTAAGATTTCTCAAAGGTGTCATGGGCCATGTATCCTACAGCACTTAAACAACAGAACAAAAAGAAAAAAGAGGGAGAAAAAACAAAGGAAATGTGGTTTATTATTAAACAATGCATTTAATAATTACTTTACTAAGAATAACTAATTAGGTTATGATAATTATAATGTCCACTTACCAACAAGATGACCATGGCACATTCTACCATGCAGGAAAAGGCAGAGGAGTGAGTTAGTGTGCCAGATATAGGAATCATATGCACTGCCAGGATGCTGGATACAGACAATGGTGATGCACCCTCATGCATCGCACACACTACCTGGCATTTGATGGAATAGTAGCCATTCCTATTATGGTACTTTTCCTCACATGGCCATGATAGGGCCATAATGGCAACATGGGTGGAATGTACCACAGCAAGAACTGTAAGGATATGTGCCAGCCCAAAAGGCACTCGTAGACTTTACTAGGTCCTGAGATGACACTGGGAAATAGATGTACTGATCCACATGTGCCAAGAGTACATCCAGGAACTGCTGAAGTATCCTCAAGGTAGAAGCCTGAGAAATACCCAATGTCTTCCCAGTCTGTCTCTGAAAGGTCCTCATGGCAATTTTAGTGAGGACTATACATTCTTTTATTTCTGTAGGGTAAGAAGGTTATATAACTCCCCATTACCTATCTGTGGGCCATGCATGCTAACTAAAACCCTTACAAAATCCATGTCAACTCTGAAACTATTAAGGATTTCTTGATTATCAACATTATAATGAGTAATTATCTGCCTATATCTTTTCCTTCTTGTCCAGTAAGCACTACTGGGTGCCTGCATGTTTGGATGGCCAAGACAAGCAGCTCACCCTGAGAAGTTGAGAGCCAGAGTACTTTATTTATAAAAAAAAACAGAATGTTTACATATTTCGCACTCATATTTAACGGAATCTTTATTAACATTTATTCTATAGTTTGCACTCATAGCATCCCCACTCATTATCACAGCCACATTTTTTATTTATTTTTAAATCACAAGCTACATCACATTTTTATTTAACATAATCTCTTTAGATCATCTTTTTCAGACAAATCAAACACTTGAAAACATAACTCACGCAGTCCCCATGCCTTAGCAATATTTCCACTGAATACAAATACCGCTGTGTGTCTTCTCTGAAAAATAGTCCATAAGCCTATGGGGTCTTACCTGGCCAACAAACCATACATTCATGCATGCAAATAAATAAATAAAATACTGCATACAGCAACAAGTTTTTGTTCGTTGTGTGTCCTGAGCAAAGCATTTTCACATAGATTAGTTTAACGACTTTTTGTTTGTAACCTATGTATAACAGATTCATTTCACTAAACAATTTTTTGCCCTGCATTAGTTGAATATTATATAAGTAGTCTATAATTCCTCATGAAGCACAAAGCCTACATTTTTAATTACAGAGGTTGGTGCACAGGTTCTAAAGCAGTATGTTGTTAAATTATTTTCTTGCAGATCAGCTATGGTGCTGTTATTTCTACCCTCAGTGACAAACAGCAGTTTCCATCCTTCCTTCGAACAGTTCCAAGAGATAGCTCAGAACCTTATGCTTTGGCACAGCTCCTATGGCACTTCAAATGGAACTGGATAGGCATCATATCTTCCAACGATGACCGTGGAATACTAAGCAGTCAGGAACTGCGTAATGAATTTTTTAAACTGGGTGGATGCATTGCTTTCTTGGAAACAGTATCCTTGCATAATTCTAGAAAATCAATCCTCAGAGTAGTAGATGTGGTTAAGGCATCTTCGGCCAGTGTCATTGTTGTGTACTGTTCGGCAGAAAATTTAACACCATTCATGGAAATGGTTGCTATGCAAAAAGTTACAGGAAAAGTATGGATAAGTTCCTCAAGTTGGTCT
This sequence comes from Protopterus annectens, assembly GCF_019279795.1. Taxonomy (NCBI): domain Eukaryota; kingdom Metazoa; phylum Chordata; order Ceratodontiformes; family Protopteridae; genus Protopterus; species Protopterus annectens. Next base: position 259,158,690 of record NC_056739.1, read on the forward strand.
GTGTCTTCAGATTTTTCCAGCACTGACATTCTTAAAGCATTAAATGGTAGCATAGGGATTGCATATGAAAGAGAGGAAATTCCTGGGCTTATGGAACACCTCCAGGGTCTTCATCCAGCCACATCCACAGATGATGTATTTATTCAGACTTTCTGGGAGAAGTCCTTTGGTTGCTATTGGCCTGCATCTGAAACTAAACTTCAGGGCAGTTCAAACAAAACATTTTGCACTGGTTATGAGACAATGGAGAATGTAGATGTTTCCTTGTATGATGCTCATAATTTCAGTTTTGTCTATACAGCATACAATGCAGTATATGCAGTGACCCATGCTCTGCACAACCTGTTGTCATGTCAACCAGGGAAGGGGCCTTTTGTAAACCAGTCTTGTGCTCACATCCTGCATTTTTGGCCTTGGCAGGTAATGGTATTTTTTTTTAATTTATATTAATGATAGTCATTAATAAGTAAAGATGACTCTTACATTTTTTTAAGAGTAACACGATGAGTTTGTCCACTAATAATTTCAAGATTAAATGCAGGCAGAAAAATTGAAAATGACTGTCAATATGAAAAAAACATCCTGCAGCTATCAACAAGGATTAAGGCTCTGATATTTTAGCAAGTTGCTTCCTGTAGTCAGAGCTACAGTGTATAATTCTTTTCACCTTCATTTGCCTACTGTGTGACTCTGAACAAGTGCATGTATAAGTAATTTAAATAAAAGACATTTTCACAAAAGGGAAAAATAAATCATAATACAAAACAGAACTTTGTTTGAAAAGCAGTTCTATAGCCAGCTTAGAACTTTTTACCAAAGACCAAAATAGAATATTCCCCTTCAAAGATGTATAGATAATTTAATCATGTAATACGTAATTAAATTGCATTTATATTTACATTTTTGATTTTTTTATAGGGTCAAGGGTGCATAGGTAAATACTAGGCTAACTGTCCTTGCAGGCCATTTTAAGCTTAGCCAGTTTCCCTTTTTGTTCTTGAAATAACCTATCCCCTTTAGTTATAGATTGGTCATACTCATCCCATAGTCGATACTTATATATTACCTGTAATGAGAATAAATGGATCATATGTTTGATAATGTGTATGTTTTCAATGTGAGAGTGTTTTGTTTAGCAAATGATCATGAGCATGTTTGCTCTAAAATTTTAAATTAAATCTAAATCTTTGATAGTTATACAATTAAAGAAGAAAATTGTATACTCACTGACATGTTCAAACAGTGTTTATGATAATTAGGTTGAGACTTGCAAGTAATGGTACACTGGAATGGCTCCCAGGGCAGAAGTCTATTACCCTGCCTAGGACCCAGTTTGACCATGACCCAGCTCTGTCAGCCATAGGGCAATTTATCTGTCTATTCTACTGTTATGAAAAGCAAAATAATGATTAAGTAGTAATTCATTCATTTCCATCAAATGACTGTCGAAGAATTTGGATTTAGATAGGATTTAAATTTCACAACAGATTAGATAAACTCCCAGTAGTTTTTATAAAAATTCAATTGTTATATACAAACCTTAAAGCTACTGTATCTACTATTGGGTGCCTGTTGCAAACTAGAGATTTGGGGTAGGTGACATGGATGCCTCTTGTCCCATTACTGTTTGAGATATCAACAGGATTTTTTTTTATAAATTTCCTAAACAGGCAAATTTCAGATTTAGGCATACCTATACTGCAGGAAGCTCCCCTGTTTTCCAAATGATTTGCTGCTTATTGTGTGATATGGCTGTCTCAACCAGAAAAGCTGCATCACATTTCTGGTCTTGAACAGAATGAGACCAAAACTGAAATATTCCCCCTATCAAAAGCCATGAGGACACAGATAGAGAACTCCCAGAATTGGTTTATAACAAAAGTGACATTAAAATATTACTATTTGGGGATCATTATAAGGCTCAGCAAACCACGAAAAAAGCAAATATAAAAATAACTACCAAACGCTACTGATCCAAGAAAGATGAGTTCAATGAAACTTAATGCTTCAGCTTGCAACAGCCTTCCAAGAATAAAAAACACAATTCAAAACAGTGCTTACATACAAAAAAATAAGCAATTAAGCAATCAAAAAATAATGTAATTTTTAAATGACATACTTCCAATTATATTCTTTATTGAGCCCAAAGGGCACCGAAGTACCATACTTTAAAATTAACAATGTTTCCTTCCTTGAAAGTTTTTCATTTAAACTCGTACATTTCCCTAAACATACCTTTATTTTTTCAAAATTACAACCCTGTAAATTTTCAGTATTAAAATCAAGAAAATAAATAAAATGACCACCTAATGGACTGTCCATTCTTTTATTTCTAATGTCTCTTAAATGTTCTTTTAAATAGACTTTAAAACTTCTATAAGTTTCCCCAATATAATACAGGTTACATGTGCATCTTAGGGCATAAATTATTCCTTCAGTTTTGCATGTAAAGTTTCTCTTTATAAAAAAAATCTAGATTTATTAATATAGGGAAAAAAATAACCACTTGCTTACAGATGGAACATTTATTACAAGGCATAATACCTTTATTAAGTAATATATTCCTATCTATGCTGACATCTGGTGGAGTAAAGTGGTTATGTACAAGCATATCAGACAGATTTCTAGCTCTTTTATAAGAGATTCTGATATGTCCTGGTAAAATATGCCTCAAATCCATATCTCTCAAAACCATGTGCCAAAGTTTTCGTACGTTTTCCACAATATGCTCAGAAATCACAATAAAAGTAGTGACAAAGTAAATTTCATTTTTATTATCTTCATAAGAAGAAGTTCTGCCCTCAATACTAGTTATTACCCTTTTATCTGACCCCCCTATACCTACTACTTATATAAGGGGAAATACCCCATCTGTCACCCATCGTCTGATGCTGTCTCATTTCCATAATTTTTAATTTTGCCTCCATAAGTTGATTAACATTATAGCGTCTCTTATTAAATATTTTTTCAGCCTCCAATATTTCCTTAGTAAATACATTATCCATACTGCACAGTCTATAAATTCGCAAAAAAATCATTATACAGTAGTACATACAACAAATGTGTAGGATGACAACTACTACCATATAAAAATTGATTTCTTTGGTCAAATTTCCTATGTAAACTAGTCTCCAAACCATTTAGATCAATATCCAAAAACTTCACCCGGGGACCTATTTGAATCCCATCAAATATTATTAGATTGTAAGTCATTTTTCAAATGTCTGGGCATCCCCTTGTTGCTCCTCACATAAAAAAAATTAAATCATCTATAAATTGGAAGTACACTACCTGTGACTAATAGAAACTGTGGGGGTAAATAAAATCCTCCTCAAATTTGGCCATCACAAGTTTGGCAGACATGGGGGCAAAAGGTGCCCCCATAGTTGTCCCTTGCAGCTGGAGAAAAATCTCCCCATTAAATGTAAATGAATTATTCTTGAGGCAAAAAAGAACTAAAACAATAAGGACATGAGACATGGGAGAATGACCCAAAAAGTAAAATAAAGCTGCTACACCTAAATTATGCTTGATGTTAGTGTACAGACTTTTAACATCCTTACAAAGCCAGAATGTTGTACTATTTTATGTTATGTCCCTAATTTTGTTGAGAAAATCCTGACTATCCCTGATGTAAGAAGGAATACCAAATATATATTTTTTCAAATATTCATGCAAAAAAATGCAAATATTTTTCAAAAAATACTTTTCTGCTGAGACAATAGGTCTACCGCTTAAGTTATCCAGGCCTTTGTGTGTTTTAGGTAAGCAGTAAAACACTGCTATACTAGAATTTTCAACATTACATATTTTAATTAATATCATTGGCACTGAAATATCCCAGCTGTAGTCCCTTCTGAAGTAACAGATGATATTCATCTATACACTCATTATATTTAGAAATATTGCATTTCTCATAAATGTCCTCATTATTGAGGTGAGCATAACACATATGAAGATATTGAGTATAATGCATAATAACTATTTGGTTCCTCTTATCAGACTGTTTCACCACAAATTTTTTAACTTTACAAAAAAGGAAGGGGACTGATTAAGGTGTTTACCTTACAGACGCAAGGTGCAGGGTTTAATTCTCACTTGCGGTAATTGGCTAGGCTTAAAATGGCACACAAGGGCAGTTAGTCTAGTACTAAACTATGAACCTATGAGCAGAAAAAGCCAACCATGGCTGCTTAGTCAAATTATAACACACATCAGATTTGTCATTAATGCACTTTGAACAGAATTGTTCAACCTCAACATTCAAGGTAGCAGTATTACTTTGTATAATATTATTAGTAAAAGGTGGAATAAACTGACTCTTAACAGGAATAGTACTAGTATTAAAATTACTGTAGGCATTTATTTCACATACAGAAGCATCATCTATCAAAACGTTATCCTCCGTAGAATAGCAAGAATGAAATGGATCATCAGAACTCTCATTAATATCATGTAAAACATCATTGTTACATTCTTTAAAATAATCTATTAAATGTAATTTCCTACTAAGTAGGAAAATTTCACTCTTTAATACGTGTAACCTGGTTATTAATGTGGGTATAAATTTAAGTCCCAAATTAAGCACAGAAAGTACAATGTCAGGGACTTCTCATTTAGATAAATTTAACACTAAAGAGTCTTTAGGAAAGTCATACCTGTTAGTTCCAGCATGTTCTCTTATTATTGGAACCCTTCGAGTTTCTTTTGTGCTGTTTATATTGTCCCCAGTCATTACAGCCACGTTTTTTTTTTATTGTTATTGTGGAGTTTGGTGTTATTAGGGCTCTGAAAATGCCTATTAAACTCTGCAGTATTTTGGGCTTGTGGTAAAGCTGGAAATTGTTCATTTACACCAGCAGCCCCCATACTAGATTTCGCCTCCTCTGAGGACACAAATGACACTGAAGTGGAAACGGAAGTGCTATTATAACTTTGGTCCTTCCCCCTTCCAGAGGAAGACCTATCAAATTTACGTTTCCACAGGAATGCGTTATCCAAATTATAATCCTTAATATCTCTGTTAATTTTATTACTTTTGCTTTCCACTTACTCCCCTCTTCAAAACCAGCTAGTCTGGCATTCATATCACGGAGCATATCATCTAATTTACCAGACGACAAATTTTTTTGTAACTCCACACTCACCAGCATAATCTCTTCTTTCAACCTTTGTTTCTTAAGGTGTTCCCTATCTATTAAGATATGAACCCATATAGTAGAGCATCAGTGTGCAGCCTCAATCCACCTTTTACGGAAAATAACATCATCAGGGTTCCCCCCATCAAACGATGTAGCAGGTGTTTTAAAGGCTCTCAAACCCCTAAGGGTAATATTGAATTCAATATAATGCTGTAAGCACAAAACATTATTATGGGTGCTACTTTACTTAAACTTTATCCCTTAAGTTGTAAGTTAATGCAGGCAATGAAGCCACAGCAGAAGAACCCACTGTTGAAAAGGGATTGTTGCAGTGACGATTTCACTAACCCACAAAGTGATCCCATACATTAGCTGAAGACAAGTCATCTACATCCATGTTGCTACCAGAATAATGAGCAGTTATTCCTTCATAATTTCTCAAACTCCTCTCATTATATTGAAACACATACTGCTCAATCAGTTTTTGGGAAACATCAGGTTGGTCATTTCTAAAAACTTGAGGTATGTTGTTAGCAGGGTCAGTAGCCAAGAAAACATCAAACCATGAAAAAAGCAAATATAAAAATAACTACCAAAAGGCAACTGATCCAAAAAAGATGAGTTTAATAAAACCTATATACTGGGGAAAAAATATATTGGGGAAACCTATAGAAGTTTTAAAGTGCATTTCCAAGAACATTTAAAATACATTAGAAATAAAAGAACAGACAGTCCATTTGGTAGTCAGTTTATTTCTTTTCATGATTCTAATACTGAAGATTTACAGGATTGTATTTTGGAAAAAGTAGAGGTATGTTTAGCAGAATGTAGAAGTTGAAAGGAAAAACTTTTCAGGAAGGAAACATTGTTAAATTTAAATAATGGTACTTTGGAGCCCTTTGGGCTCAATAATGAATGTAACTAAAAATATGTAATTTAATAATTACATAATTGTTTGATTGTTTAGTTGCTTGTTTTTTGTATATAAGGACTGTTTTGAAATGTGTGTTTTACTCTTGGTAGGCTTTTGCAAGCCAAGGTGCTAAGTTTTATTAAACTCGTCTTTCTTGGATCAGTAGTCTTCTGGCAGTTATCAGTTGGTCTGATGAAGTCTAAGCTACAGGTTGACGAAAACGCATGTATTGGATTTTAAAAGCGTTTACTGACTCTGTGATCTAGTTTTGGATTTTTTGATTTTTCATTAAAGTGCGGTTTGTGTGCGCTACTTCCAGCTTCTTTTGTTTATCCTTCTGGCAGTTATCATTATAAGGCTAACCCATGTGTCATTAATACCAATGCCAAACCTTTAATAGGTGACTTAAGCTGTAAAATCTTGAGATGGAAAAAGAAAATATTCCAATTCCTTACTAAAGTACAAATAATAACAATTAATCTTCTCCCTAAGCTCTTATTTTGCTTCTACACCTACCTCACTTCCACAAATCCAAGTATTTGACTTAAGTTCCAAACACTGAATTCTAGGATGCATCTCATTCCACAAAAAATCAGAAAGCAAAGGAAAAATCTTACCCTACACTTGAGATATTGAGGGGTGGGACTAGACTTTGGTGATACCATAACATGGTTGCTAAAAGTCAATCTATAACAGCATGCTTGCATCCAAGACCTATGTGGGGGGTTCCCTTAGAACTATGATTATCAAGGAAGTATGAGAACAAGGGGTGACATCCCAAAACTCCAATTTTGGGGAACAATGAACAGTGGAAAAATTGGTGAAAGTGAAAGGTTGGAAATGGGATATCTACAAAAAGGGGAGGATGTACAATAAAGCCAAATATAGATGTTCTCTAATTTTCAAGTAGATTCTAGGCCAATATTTTGAAAATGTTGGGCCAAAAGAGGCACACAGTTTATAAAAGATGTATGGAATGTGATCAATAGCATAATGTTAGACTATAATGTAATAAAAGAAGATCGCCAAGGTCAGCAATTTAAATGGTAGCGGTATTTGTAAGCAAGAATAACGTTACAGGTTTAAAAATTTCAAGAGCCAATAGAAAGAAACTAAATGTATTAGAAAGGGCAGATTAATAAGGAAAAATGTAAAGGAGAACTTAAAATGGGGTGAATACGATAAACAATATTATAATCAGGTTGTGGTTAAAAGGAATGAGATGTTAAATATACAGACTGAAAAAAAGTATGGGTAGAAATATGAAGTTTCATACAACAAAAAAGAGTGCCAGCCACATTGCAATGTACTATGCTCAAACATATACATATGTGGCAACACTTCCCACTGAGATTACTTAAGAGGGTTGGTATATAGAGTCAAACTGTTGGAGAGATTCAGCTACAGAAGCGGATTATTTTCATATAGTATGAGAATGCCCATACACTAAAGCAATGAGTGATGCAGTAATTGAAGCAACCAGATGGGCAATAAGAATTTGTTTGTCATATAGAGAAGATAGAAGCTTCTGGATTTTGGGCTTAGCTTTCCCAAAGCAGAATATGGATAGGACAATCTGACTGCAGGTCAGGACAGGAAACCCATCTTAAATGGCTTCATATTTAAGGTATGGAAGTTACCCCAGTTGAATGACAGTTGAAATCTTTTCAGTTCACGTCTTTGCTCAACGTGCTCACCAGTCGGTGTGGGTCAGAAAGATCACCAGTGGGTGTGGGTCAGAAAGAGTGGCAGGAACATTGGTCAGGATTCTTAACAGTGATCTAAAACTAAACTAAATGGATAAGATAAGACACCAAGCAGTTAAGCCTTGGACCTATATATTTGAACTGCTTCTTACTGAAATTGGTACACCTCGTTTGCTGTAGCATAGACTAGATCCAGGCCTGCTGAATCTAGCTTTGTTTGTATAACTTGAGCACTAATCCAGGCATTCTTTAAAGTATTCAGTTGTATTTATTACTGCTGGTAGTAACTTGATTAAAGTGTAGCTATCATTTCTAAGTCTTTTGGATTAAGCACTTGGGCTTCAGACCAGTTGTTTTACATTAGGAAGGTTTGTGGCCTGCACTGTGGTGGCAGGACAGGTAGCTTACATCCTTCTAAGTTGGGAACTGCTGATTGAGAGCTCAGTGTCTGTTATTCTAAAAGTGTATTAGTTCTGGTTTAAGCACTTGGGCTTCAGGCCAGTTATTTTACGTTAAGAAGGATTGCGGTCTGCACTCTTGTGAGAGGAGAGGCTGGACTCTGCCCTTCTGAGCAGGGAATTTCTGGTTAGAGGCTTATAGTGCCTGCATATTCTAACTGTTTCTTACTGAAATTGGTACACCTTGTTTGCTGTAGCATAGACTAGATCCAGGCCTGCTGAATCTAGCTTTATTTGTATGCTTGTTGTTTGTTTATTTCCTGAAACGCTAATTCCACCTAAAACGCGCCTTTTAGCACTTCTGTGGATCCCTAGTGTCATCTGCTTTGCTTACTATACTTATTTCCTTGATTCCCTGGACAGAACGTTACTGTTTGTCGTTTTGCATTTAAGTTACCTGTAACACATTGCATTTAAGTTACCTGGCACTTGCTCACTAAAGCAATTATATAAGTCAGCTCTAAAAATTAAAAGCACTACACCCTCACAAACTCCCCTTGAGTACCTTGTTCCCCATTGGCCCTTTTTTCAATTATAAAGGAATTCCCAATACTATTCTAGCATGTCCAAAGGTCAGTTGTCAATCTCCTCTCCGGTCCAGCTGGTGAATCTGGGAATCTTGAGGCAATGTTACAACTGCCTCATGTACACAGACAACCCTCTCCTCCTCCCAACAAATTCCAACACATGTGAGAGATGCAACCATATAGCCAAACTGGAGGCTAAGCTCTCTCAACTCAGTACTGGCGTAACCAGTCAGGAGGAGAAGGAAACCACACTCACTACAATTCCAGTCTCACATAGACCTACCACGACAACAAACCAAACACATAAACACACAAAACATACTCGAGGCTCTAAATAAAAATCTGCCTAAGCAGCAGAGACCTCCAAAGCAGACACCCAAGCAACCGCTACCCCAAAACAAAACACGTGCAACACATAGCTCACAAAGCCAGTGTGCCGAACAGTCACAGCCCTTAAGGCTAAACAACACACCTGATGCACTTGTAATAGGTGACTCTATCGTCAGGCACACTGACGTCCCGCTCACCAGGCTGAACAAGGAGAAGGTCACGGTGAGCTGCCTGTCGGGCGCTAGGATCCGCCACATAACACAAGCACTCAGGTCACTCCAAGGCAAGTACAAATATGACTCAGTCATTGTCCATGCTGGTGTGAATGACCTGAGACGTACCTCCCTGGGCTACATGAAAAGAGACATAGTGGAGCTCTCTGAGCATGTAGCCCAGGCCGGTATGACCCTGACCTTGAGTAGCATCTTACCTTCACCAAGAATGATGCCACAATATGAAGACAAGATGATCAATTTCAACAATTGGCTTAAGTGTTGGTGTCATTCAAAGGGGATCCAATGCCTGTCAGCCTGGGATGACATGCTCGACAAACCCACTAGGACGGCTTGCACCTGTCACCCTTGGGCTTTGGATATTGGCAAAGGCTCTTGCTACCCCATAGTGCCTTTTTAGGCAAGGCTCAAAAGACAAACCCACCTCCATAGGTATCACAAGGGATAAGAAACTAAGAGTAATGCTACTCAACACCAGAAGTCTAAACCTCAAGATGCATGCACTCGAAACTCTCCTTAGCATGGAGAACATCGATATCTGTGCAGTAACAGAAACCTGGTTCAAGGCTGCACCCCAGCACTACCAGGTTATACCTCATACCATGCTTTTCCCAAGACTTGGACCGAACCACAAAAGGAGGGGGAGTATCAATATTTGTCAAAGATACCCACACCTCCAGGTTGGTGGCACAGCACGAAGCATCAGAGAATATCCATGTGCAACTAACTCTGGGTAAAACTGCCTTCCAGTTTATAGCCTGCTACAGACCACCCTCCCAAACACAGGAACCCCACTTGGCCTTCCTGAGAATACTGGAAAATATGAAGGTCTCTCCAAACACCATTATATTGGGCGACTTCAACTACCCAAACATAGACTGGGAGCATTACTCTAGCTCCAACACCCTAGCCCAAAAGTTCCTAGAATTTATAAACTCAAATGCTATGGAACAACTTGTTACCACTCCCACAAGAGGGGAAAACATACTGGACCTGATCATCACCAACATGGGGACACTATGCTCCAGACCAGAAGTGTATCCCTCACTGGTAAGATCAGACCATAAACTAATCTCACTGGATATTCACATCCCGACCACAGTCCCTGCCCAGAAAACCAAAGTGAAAAACTTCTCTAAAGCAAATTTCACACGCCTCAAAACCGAGGCGAAATCCTACAAAGCGCCCGGGCCTGTGGAAAATATGTCCCAGGGCGCAGAATCCTTTATAAACGCATTCTATGAACACCTTCAGGAATGCATGGATCATGCAATCCCAAATAAAACCAAGACCCAATCCTCCAAAGGCAGACGTCCTGTCTGGTGGACCCCAGCCATAAACAAACTATACAATAGAAGGAGGAAGCTACTACATGATAGAGCAAAATCCCAAAAAGGGAAGGCATCTCTGATCAGTATTAGCAAAAACTACGCACTCATAAAATCGTCTAAGACCAGCTTAAAATTGCACAGGACACTAAGGATAATCACAAGGCTTTCTTTAGTTATGTTAGGAACCTGGGTGGGAATTCCCAGATATGCTCAGAATTAGTCCAAAATGACAAAAATACACCGAGCCCACAGACATTGCCAACATCCTAGCTGACAGGTTCAGTGCAAACTTCTCCCTCTCCCCACCAAAAGGACAAATATCTATCCCAACAGAGTGCTGCCCCTGACATGTCAGATGCTCAGGTAAGAGCCGCCTCTCCAAAGCAAAAACACAGCATCAATGGGACCAGATGGTGTCTCCATGAACTCCAAGAAGAGCTAAACCCAAACATAAAACTACTGTTCAATCTTAGCCTTACTACAGGATATGTACCCAAAGAGTGGCGTACAGCAACAGTGGTCCCTCTCCACAAAGGTGGTGCCTCAACGGATCCTGGAAACTATCGCCCATAAGCCTGACTAGCTTGGTCTGCAAAGCTATGGAAAGGATCATCATGGACCTCATAAATAAAGATATTGGGGACCTACAGACACTGGATCCTACCCAGTTTGGCTTTGTTAAGGGCAGATCCTGCCTCTTAAACCTGGTCGATTTCTTTGAAACAGTCACCAAGGCCATTGACGAGGGGAAGGTGGTCCACACAGCCTACCTGGACCTGGCATTATATATAAGCTCACCAGCTTAAATATAAACCCCTATGTCACTAGATGGGTTGCAAACTGGCTCAAGGACAGAACCCACATGGTTAGAATTGCTGGAGCCATGTCAGACTCCAAACCAGTTACAAGTGGCATCCCACAAGGCTCAGTCCTGGGACCTCTCTTGTTCGGTATATATTTCTCGGCAGTACAGGCCAACACGGAAGGACTGTGGCTGACCAAGTATGACTGCAAACTGGGCGCCATAATCAACTCTCCAGCCGACACAAGCATCCTCCAAAAGGGCCTCATAGAAACAGACAACTGGTGCCAGAGCCATGGCCTCAAGCTAAAAGTGTATAGTCATCCCCTTTGGCAAAAACAAAGTGCCCACAAATTACCACATAGGTGGTAATCCATTAAGTCATTAGGGACCTGGGGACCCAAGTTGATAGCAATCTCTCATTTGACAACCACGTGGCCAAAGTGGTTAGAAAACATTTTATATAGCTCACCTAATCATGAAGGGATTCACATCTAGATCAGGGAGGTCATCGTATTCTTTACTCATCCCTCATCAGGCCCATAATTGAGTACAATGCCCTTTTGGGATGTACCTTACCAGACACCTGCAGCAACTGGAAAGACCCCAAAAGTACCTCACCAAGAGGATCAAAGGGCTCAAACAGATGCCATATGCTGCCCGGTTAAAGAAACTCCAGCTCTACTCAGTGGCATACCGCCTGCTCAGAGGCGATCTGTGCCTGACATATAAAGCCATGTCCAACCCGAATTAATGGACATGCTGCACCTCAGAAAATCCAAATCCCATCGAGCTGAGACTTGAACCTCAGCACTGAAATAAATAGGACATGCTGGAGGGACAGATTCATAACCCAGAGGCTCCCTTCACTCTGGAATAAAATCCCAGTCCAGGTTAGGCAGAGTCCCACATTGACTCTCTTCAAGAGGAATCTTGATGAGTGGATGGGAGATCGTAGTTTACCCCGGCTATCACTTCTGTGTCACTGTTAGACAATGGCACAGTATACTAACCTCAAAAAAAGGCATAACAAAATTAATTTAAAATGGGTGCCAAACACACTCTGGCTAGGCTTATAAATGCCCTAGGGCAGATAGCCTAGTATGAACCTATGAACCTATGAACCTATGAACCTCCCTTTGAATATACACAGATCAGCACAATATAGTTAGAAGTAATGCTAGAAATACAGCATAATTTTGAAGAAAGTCCTGGATGGACGAAAGAAAGGTGGATGTCATAAATGAGAGCCAGATATTTAGAGCATTGCTTAACACTCGCAATGTCCACTAGATTGCATAAATCTAAATGATGGAAGGTGTAAAAGAGCACTCCCTCCTTGTACTGTGATGTAATTAGCAGGATGAATATTTTTTACTGCAATTCTAATTCTATATAATCAATGTGGAAGAGGAACATTATTAGCATTATGTTAATGGGTTTGTGGATGAAGGTGGGGGATTTAAGGAAACCATAATATAGAAAATGTAATTGTTTTTATTGCAAGTTTTACTTTAAAACAGAATATCACATTGGTAAACCTAAGGACACGTATGAAATGATGGAGTCAGCTGTTATTTGAGACTGAAATATTTAAAGTTAGTCAAAGAAGAATAATACTGTTGAAAAAAATAAATTAGATAAAATTGATATACCTGAATGTGTCATTTCCTTTCATCACTTCTGATCCTAGGATCTCCTATGTAGCAGCTTAGTTTCTAGTGCCTGTTTTCCTTTGCATTACAATGAAGGTTTATAGAAAAAGTTGCATAACAGAGCATTTCATTTTTGATCCAAGTAAAGAGTTCCTTTCTTCTTTTTTTTTTCATTTTTGTATACTTTGCTTCCTGTTTCTTAGTAACTTTTACTATTTAACCTTTTATGATTGAAATCTGCCTTTCACATCCCATCATTCTCATGACTGCTTTTGTTCCAGTGCATCTCAAAATAAAATTAAGAAATGTCTTATCACTGTTTTCTGTATCTTTGTATCTAGCTGTTCCATTACATAAAAAATGTCCAGTTTTCAAACAAAGTCGGTGATGACGTGTTTTTTGATGAGAATGGTGACCCTCCAATTATATATAACTTTCTTAACTGGCAGATGTTTTCTGATGGAAGTAGTACATACAAGAAAGTTGGTGTATTTGATTCACGAGCACCTCCTGGATATGAACTCAGCATTAATGAAAGTGCCATCTTGTGGTTTGGAGGATACAATTGGGTAATTTTTAAATTTTTTTTAAGCTTATATACAGATGACCAATCCTAAAAATCAGGTTCATCAAAACATTTAGCTTATCAGTAGGTATGAACCGCTTGATCCATCATGTATTCTCCACACTGACAGATCTGTTTCAGAGTCTGGAGGCCAGTATACTGTTGCTTTAAGTCCCTCTACATTTGCTTTATGTCTGCCTTGCACATTTTATAATTTTATCATTATCATTCTAATCTAGGCTACTGTTAACTTTTTCTCTACATTTAAATTGTATTTATGTCTTACTGTACAGATCTTGGTTTATCTAGCATTCTCTTTGTCAACTTCTCTGATGTCTTCTTTGTCTATACAGTAGCGAAATCTCCAGATATATATTAACACTTTCAGTAAGCCCCTGTACAGAAAAGAAGGAATGTATCACCTTTCCATACAATAGACTTCACAAACTGATCCAAATATCACTCATATCATACTTATTGAAATCTTACACTGATATCAAAGTATCAGGTTATAGCGATTACAGTCACAGTGTTAGCAAGGTCAGCTTAAGAACAACTCTAGACAGGAAATCATCTAAGAGATATTAATTATTGCAAAATGACTTATTCAGCTGAAGTTTAATGCTGAGCAGATTTGGAGATTTCTTAATCTTGGTAGGGAGAGGTTTATATACAGTGCTTATTCTAAAACAACTTAAGATGTGCCTAAGTGTACATAGTTCACCGTAGTGTTTTCGTAAGTATTGTTAAATGAAAATAACAATGATGACCATGTAGCAACCAATATCGAATGTATTGTACTTTCTGTATGTAAGAGTTTAGAATGAACACTTGTGGCCAGGATTCATACACAGCTTGTGTGGTATGCATTGTGCACTTGTGCCAGAACTGGCCACGCACAGACAAACAGTGGTGGTTTATGATTCCATGCTGCACTACAGTGGTACTTACATAGGTATCTCAAATATGCAACAGAACTATATGCAAACAACTCCGTAATGGCATGCAGATGAAGTCAGAATGATATTCACATATATGCTATTTGAGCATAGTCATCATTCATAGTCTTATGTACAGGAAATTGTGAAGCTGTCTGTACCACAGTATAAAATGAGGATTTTGCTACTGTACATAGCAATAATGGAGAGTCACAGCCTTCATTTCCCAACAGCATACTGTAATCAGTGGGGCTGCCAGTACAAGCTGGTTTGTATGATGTACCATCCAGCAACAATGCAAAACAGATCCATCTGTGATGTGCCACAGTTTTGCCCATCTATGCATCATTTGTATCAATATGCTTTGAAATATTCATCTCAGAATCAGGCTATATAATAATGGCATCATCCCCATTTGGCATATATTCAACTGGTTAACTGTTACATAGACTATAACATGGCGAAGTGTTTCTAACTGGATCTGGTTGCAAGAACATTAACGAATTTATTTTGCTTCCAAACTTTTGTGACAAAGTACAGCTGGCTGCCTATGCTCATTTCTGACAAGTAGTAACTTGCAGCTCATGCCTGAGACTTGTTTATTTAGGTGCATTGTGATACTTTGTAGCTACAAACAGTTAAGAAATCACATTGTACTCATGATACATTTTGTTCCACGTAAAATTAGCACAAGTTTCAGAAGATATTCAGGAGAACGTTAGTCTCTGTTGGTACATGATGAAGGGTGAATGCATTACACATGAAGAAGTGTACAGCAAACGTCTACGCAATCTCCTCCATGACCACTTCAGACAGTGCCTGGGCCCCTGTGAAGGTGCACTCCAAAAGGTAGATGCCTGGTACCCAGATGAGGAGTTGACCGCAGCTATAGACATCACCAGAAGAGGAGAATGGCACAGCCATCATTATAATGACCTGCAGGGTAGACTCCCTGATGATTTCTATGCATGAGAAGCAGAAGTTAGGAAGCAATACCTCAGTGGCATGCAAGTGTACAGTATGTTTGACACATTTTATAACATAGCTCATTTTAACCCTACTTTTACTATCTCTTCTTCCCGCCATTATTTTTATTTCTTTTTATTTATTTGTTGTAATTTGTTAACCAGGTTGGGCCAACTGAGCCAAAGGCACATTTTCAGTGGAGACCAATGGAGAAAAGCTCCAATTACAATTACAGACATGCAAAAACAGTAATTAAGACAATGACTAAAAATTACAATAGCAATATTATCACAAACATTTACATAAAATGAAATCAACAAAAGCAATATAGTTATATAAAACTTTCAAAAAATCCAATCCAATAGTGTCAGGATAATCCCTGAGTAGGAATATTTTTAGAACCTGATTGTAGATATACTGTAAAGAAGAGCAAGAAAGAAAGACGGATAAAAAGAGAGAAAAACTTACAATAATCAAAAGTAGAATTTAGGAAAAAATCAGTTAGAGTTCAGGTTGGAGTTGGCAAGGACTTAAGAAGGTTGTGTTTGAGTTGTAGTTTGAAATGGAATTTATGGGGATACTTCTTATTTTAAGTGGAAGGGAATTCCATTAGACAGAACATCTGCTCAAAGAAAAGAAAGTAAATGCAATTGCTGCAGAGACAAGGGTTATACAGAGGAATACTACTAGTTAACATCCACTAGAATGCTAGTTCCTTTATAAAATCTGCAGGTTCAGTCCATTTGATACTATATTAGGACAATATGTATGATGTAAATATAGTTATCCGCACTTTTTATTTTGTACAATCATGCAGCATTCACAAGCTAATTCCTAGTCTATTACAAAGTGGCATTGTGAGCTGTGCAATATACTATTATGTACCCTTCTGAGTTTATCATAAAGTTTAAATGTTCTGTATTGTATATTTAACCATTATTAATGTATGCATTCCTGTAAATGTTTTGTGTTTCACTTATTCTTTCTTCTACCCTGGCAAGTGCCTTAAGTTGCATAACTGTTTTTTTTTCTTCTTCTTCTTTGTATTCCTAAGAGCATATCTAACTTGTTATATTATTGTTTTTGCCACTAAGGTCTGGATTGTGGTAGAAATGGGTACCTAGACTAATTCGCTTACCCAGTTACAAAGATTGAATACATAAATCAATACATACATACATACATGAATATATATATATATATATATATAGAGAGAGAGAGAGAGAGAGAGATGATCTATTTATAACCCAGGCTCTAACCTAGGCTCTACCAGTATATGAATCACCTGCAAGTAAGTGTCATATAAGTTAAAAATAATATAGTATCATTTTTCAGACCATCAAAGCAAGATGAGTCCTCTAGCATGCCCTTCCTACTGGCTGTTTTTGTGGCATTATTTCTTGTGCTCCTGTGCGCCGAGTGATTTTAAGCACTATTTCTTCTCCTTCATGAATACTTTCATCCCTTTTGTATCTACTGAAATTAAAATAAATTGTACTTTAGTTTTAATACTTGTCTTTTTTCACTTCCTTTATACTCTACTCCTGAACTACCAACATTACTGTCTAATGAGTTGCTGAAAGAAATGGCTAGCAGTATAATTAATGTCGCCATTCCACCTTTTATAGCTCTGGGATGATTTTTATCAGGTCATATTTATCTTTCTATATTTATTATGTATAATATATTTTTAGGGGGACTACCTGCCCACAGCCTCTTTCCTCATTTTCTGTTTCCTATTACTTCTACTCTCCCAGGTAGCTCTGCTCTCGATTCTTCTACTAGTTCCCTCCCCTTCTGCTTTTTATCAAATGGATAGTGGTGATGTGTATTTGTGCAGCTAAAAAGGCACATGCCAGGGATGTGGATCATCTTTGCCTTTTTAAATGCTATATGCAGTGGCATCACAATGACGTGCATGCATACTCACCTAGTCATAGCGGTCATCATCTTAGCACAAGTCAGTGACAAAAAATACAAAATGAGGGTTAAAGGGCAAAATCAGGTGCACGTCTTATATATTGGTCTTACATGCTCAGAAAATTGTTAGAATTACAAATGTTGCATTCATATGTGATTTTAAGGATATGAAATCTGAAACTCATATGACTATCATTATTTAGTGACTGTAGTCTTCAATGATTTACCAGAGAAGAGCAAATTTAATGAAGAACAGAACAGAGCAAATTAAGGCTACTCTAACAAATCAGGGGAAGTTTAGAGCCACGTCCCTAAAATTGAGAGCCTAGTGCTTAATATGTCATGCTACCAGCCCCACTCCCAGTGCAAACTGTAGTCACGCTTACCTTTATTGTGTTCTTGCTGTATTTCATGGGCTAGCTATAATCTGGGGTGGGGAGGGAGAACTTACCCAGCTCTCCAACTTCTGCTTCTTTTCTAAAATGCATACCACCAATGGCAAGGTTAGATGCCCTCATCAATGCCACTTGGACAGTTTGTATTTTTAGTGTTATATGAATGGAATAGTAATTACTCCGCATTTAGGACTGTATTGCCTTACACCATCAGTAACACCTATTCAGTATCTGTGATGCTACCACCTTCACAGCACCAGTATATCCTCATTGACAGGAAGGAATGCTCTTACTGGTGCACAATAGTGGTATAAGCAAAAGGATCTATATTATATGAATGAAAGATCATATAATGGATTGCTTTAATAAGCGAAAATCCAGGAAATTGAGATGTGTGCTGTTGGATCGCAGTACAGTGAAGATTGGGGTATTTGCCCTTTCCTCACTGTAGTGTGATTTCGGATTTGGAATATATATTTAGCAGGGGGTGTGGGGGCACAGCCCCTTACAATAATGTTCTCAATTTTGGGGATTTTTGTTCATTAGCGTGATTGATTATATGAACTTTCGTTCATATAATATAGACCCTAAGCAAAACAAGGGAGACAGACTTCCATGGTAACAATGATTGTCATTATTATACTGTTTGCACAACTGGTCTTTTTCTGCCCTTTGGGTTCCCTGTTGAAAACCATATATAATGGCTGAGGTGCCAACATATGCACAATCCTGCCTACTAACAGGACTATATTATAACATCGAATTTTATAAACATCAAATGTTATAATATTGAACCCGTAATGTCGAACGCTGAAAACAGCAAATGTGCAGGACACCAAATTCTTTCCCAGGGAAAGAATTCGGTGGGCCGTTGCTGTGGCTTCGCTGTTTTCAGCGTTCGATATGTTGGAACTTTATGGGTCAGGTTCAGGTAAGTGTGTGATTGTGTGTAGGTTAGGGTTAGGGGGCGGGTTAGGTGAGTTAGGGTTAGGTAGCGGGTCAGGTAAGTGTGCGGTTGTGTGGACGTTAGGGTTAGGGAGCGGGTCAGGTAAGTGTGCGATTGTGTGTAGGTTAGGATTAGGGGCGGGTTAGGTGAGTTAGGGTTAGGGCACAGGTCAGGTAAATGTGTGGTTGTGTGTAGGTTAGGGTTAGGGGTGGGTTAGGTGAGTTAGGGTTAGGGCGAGGGTGAGGTGAGTGTGCTATAGTGTTGGACCTTAGGGTTAGGGTTGGGTTAAGGTAAGTGGATAGCTAGTAGTGTATGTAAAGTTTAGTTTAGGTTTAAGTGTAGGATTTTAAGTGTATGTGTGTGGATTGCTGTTTTTTGTGTGTGTTTGTGCTGTGTGTATGTTTCTTGGAATAGCAATTTTTTTCCCTGGGAAAAAAATTTGCTATTCTGATTGTTCGATGTTTTCAGATTTCGGTGTTTGGGGTTCGATATTATAACATTCTATGTTAAAGAACTTCAATGTTATAATATAGACCCCCTACCGACACCCCCTGCTATGGCCGTTTTGCATAACTTGAGACAAAAACTCTTGAAGAAAATTCCTTCACCTACCCTTCATATTGGCAGGTCCCTGCAAGTATTCACTCTGCCCCCCTGTGAAAACTACCAATCTCATACTAGTAAGTATCACAACTGTGTGAATGGTAAATGAAAACAGAAAACATTTCCAGCCAGTACATAGTTAAACTTGCAAAATTTGGACTCAGTGTTATAGCAAACATATGTAAGTAGATATTTTCTGGAACCTGAAAAGTTTTGTTTCAAAATGCATTTAAAGTAGGAACAGCAAGAACAGCAGTAATTTTTAGGTGGGACTCTGATTTTCATTTCGAAAAAAATACTTGCAGGAATGAACCTAAAACTGTAGCATAAATAAAGGCATAAAAAACTGCCTTTCTCAGATAACAGCAGCATATTACTTTCCACTCTGACCTAATTTAGTTTTAATAAGGTATCAGTGCTGTCGTTATTGGTTTGTCATAAAACAAATCCAGAAAATACCCAAACCCTTCAAAAGATTATTATTGAAAAATACATTAGTTACTTTTTTATAATTTGTGCCTCAAGCTAGGATTGGTAAGTGCTAGAAAGACATAACCAGGTCAGCAGCGATTCAGCTGCACAGCTGTGGAAACCTCTATTCTGCCTTACCCCCTTGCAAAACCACAGTAAGCTGTTCTCTGTCTACACATACCGATAGCTCCCAGCAGGATCATATGTGATTCTGAGACACTGCAATACCTCGATACAGGCAGAAATAAGTTGCAGGACCAGAACCATGTACCTAAAATCTGTATATCACTTATATCCATGACAATCACCTTCCCTACTGAAATACTGCTAAGCTTAGTGTGCAATTAAAAAATACATAATAAAAAATCCTAAGAAAAGTAGGAAAAAACATACTGGCTAGTTTTCTGTGGTGTGGTCAACCACCTCTTGCTCTAATGCATTGACATAGTTGAGCTCCAGCCAATGGGAGCTGCCACTTTACCAGTACCCCTCATTACCATAATTTGGCAATGACCCAAGTTCTCGTGTCATGCCTAATGAATACCTAAACATAATAAGTTACATTTAGGCAAGATGGCTGAGCACAGAATAGCAGGGAATAGCTATTTAGTAAGGTAGACTATTCAGACCTTACTATGCAGTTGTACCCCTGCTGTGCTACATTATACTTCAGTAACACAGTGTTTGGGAATGTCTTTAGAACTGGAATGATGTACACCACTGTGTTCCATGAGCTGCTGTGTACCAGTCATAAAAATACAGTTCTTTGTGTGCAACACATGAGTGCAATGGTCCATACATTTGAATTGTGTTACTGACAAGTAGTATACCAAACAAAACCCAGGATTCAGAAAACAAATGCATATGCAGATGTGTAATGGCGATGAAGCACATTCAGGGTCATGCAGTATGACTCAGTGGTGGTGACCTATACAGTGGAAATGATGTTGTACTACGGGGTCTCAATATATAGACAATTTGACAAAGAAAACAGAACAGGTTACACAATGATTGGGACAGTGTTGAGGTAGGTCACATGACCCCATGAGACCAGACACATGCATGTAGCATGCTCATGACTATGCACATTCACACACGAAATGACATGCAGCTACATGCAGAGCAGAGCTCTCAGGTAAAAGCTACATAGCAAATTCCCTACAATGGTTACACTAAAAATGGGAAGGAAATGGGTGTATCGGTCTGGCAGAAAGCGGGACAAGCAAACACAAGAACACAACAGTGGCAGTTTTTTTTTTTTTTTTTTGGACAGGTGCACATTTTATGATATTTTCAAGGGTTGGGAGTTGGCATGTGAAGGTGCTTACCTCACAGACAAGAGGTACAGAGTTTTATTCTCACCAAGGGAAACTGGCAAGGCTTCAAATGGCCCACAAAGGTAGTTAGTCTAGTACTTACTTATTAACCTAAAAAGGGTAGAAGAAGAGATGGCATAGGTTAGGTATGGCTAGCAAAGAGGGAATAAGGATCATAGCAGAGGCAAAAAAAAGACAGACAAAGACAGAGATGGGAAGTACTAACGCAAATGGAGAGTGACACAAAGGAAAGAGACAGACAGAGGAAGGACAGTTGGTGATGACGAGCAATGGTCTGCAAACTCGGTTGGGATACTAAACATAAGGATAGGGAATGCATGATGATGGATAGCCCTGAGTGGCACCTGACTGCTACACTGCAGAGTGCCACATTCAGCCTGGCATCAATCACTTCCATGATTGCCTTCATTCCTTGTTCCAGACACTGTTGGCCACTAGTAAAGGCTAGGCAGCTCTGTGAGTCTGCCAGTCAAACAAGAACATGCGCCAAGCTGTCAGTGCTGATGTCCAGCTGCCACTTCTATATGTCTGTCACTAGATCTTCTACCTGCTTCTGGATGACCTAGTTGGATCTCCAAGTGGTGAAACCTAATGGAAAACTTACACCCCACCAGAGATAGATCCCCAGAGGGTATCAAGGAGCTCAGCAGGTCACCCCCTGCTGGATGACTTACACCACCTTGCAGAGATGCAGCGTGGATGTCACTGGGTACTCTCCTGTGTGATGGTGAGGCATGATCAAAATGCAGTGGCTGCTGTCCCACCACATCTACTGGACACAGATGGCAATGCATAAAGTATGAAAGTAAGTGCACTGAAACACAATTAAAAATGATGAATACAAGAAGAAGAATACAGCAATAATAGAAAAAAACAGAAGTAAATGCAGTTATCAATAATGTGAGCTGCACTGGGTGGCAGTGCAGAGCTAGGAGCAGTAAAATGCAGTAATGTATTCAATGACAAGCCATAAACAACATACCAGTCCCAACCCAATATACTACAGAAGAATGTGCACTACAAAGGGTAAGATTATACACCCCATAACTAGTCCCCTGTAGGTAGGACATTGGCACAGTCTATAAGATGCAAAATGTGTGACTGTAAGAGGCTGTGAAGCTGGGATTAGCCTACCCTCTGAACATGTAGTGCCCAGCGTGGGGAATTTAGCAGCAGATGATAAATATGGCCCACCAAATGTTAATCTGCATGGAAGAAAGGAGACCATGTCCCATTTACCCTGCAAACAAAATAGAGCCAGCATACGGTGAAATCCTAGAAACTTTTATTTGTAAAAACCAAAAAATCACAGACCGGTTTCGGCCGGGTCAGTACACAGCCTTCATCAGTGTAAAGTAAAAAGAGAGTGATAAGCATGACAATAAATACATCCATCTACAATGTGATTGGTGAATTCAAAATTGTTCATTGAGACCTGGTGGGAACATACCACCCAATTTTACAATCCATTTTTTCTCTTTGGTGTTATGAGTGCCATCCTGTCTTATTGCCTTTGTTTCCTTTTATGATATCTATAATCATAAAGGAAAAGTTGGCAGAGTGGTGTACTAGGTGGTGTTTATATAATGCGTTGTTGGCTCTTTTATTTTTAATATTACTGATATGTTCAGATATTCTGATTCTCATCGGTCTAGAGGTTTGACCAACATAAAATGAGCCACAAGAACATGTGGCCAAGTAAACAACCCACTTGCTACTGCAATTAGCAAAGAACTTGAGATCGTATACTAGTGAACAATTCCTACTGGAAAATTGTTTAGATTGTATCATTCTAATACAGTTTGTACAATGACCACAGGGATAACAACCTATCAGTGGTTCGCCAGTCAAAGTGGTCTGCAAAATTTGTGGTTGCTCAAATGTGATATTGTGTTTGAAATGATTGAAACAAGAACCTAAGTTTTTCCCTTTCCGAAATGAAAATAAGCATTGGTCAGGAATGATATTAACAACATCATGGTCATATTGTAAAATATTCCAATGTCTGTTCACAGCTTGTATGAGTTTGTCAGAATTGCGAGCATATGTGGTGGTGAACCTGAGTGGGACAGAATTGGTGTTGGAACAGGGCTTGTAACCTAAAAGATCTTGTCTGTCTAATGAACTGACCAGATTACTGGCACTTGAAACATATCCCATACCATATCCCCTGGATCTGAATCTGTTAATGAGATCCTTACGTTGTGATTGAAAAGTAGATTCTTGGGAACAAATACATTTAATACGGATAAATTGAGATTTGGGAATATTACGGGCAACATGTGGAGGGTGGAAACTAGAGGCATGTAGTATAGTATTATATTCAGGATGTTTCCTGTATACTTCAGTATCTAAAGTACTATCAGGTAGTTTAGTGATGAGAACATCAAGAAAAGTAATGAAATGTTTGTCATAATGGACAGTGAACTCTAAGCCCCAGATATTATTGTTTAAATAGGTAATAAACTCAAGCAAACCACAAATGTCACCTTTCCATACTAACCAACAGTCGTCTAAGTAGCGTCTCTAGGTGTCCATATATTCCAGATAAGTGTTATTAATAGAGTCATATATGATGTTATTTTCTACATAGGCCATAAAAAGGTCCGCATAAATGGGGGCAAATGAAGGCCCCATAGCGGTACCCTTGGTTTGCCAATAACACTTATTCTGATAAAAGAAGACATTACTAGTGAGGACAAATCTAGCTAATTCCACCAAAAAGGAATTGAAGCAAGGTTGATATAGACCAGCTTTGTCTAACCAATAGGCCAAAGCTTCTAAACCTGCCTGATGAGGGATATTTGTATATAATGCACAAACATTGAGGGTACACATCAACCAGTCCTCTTCTAACTGACTGTCAGAAATAATTTGCAAGAAATTAGTGGTGTCATGTAATCTGGAGCATATAGAGCCAAGTAAAGGTTTAAGATGTTGAGTGAGAAATATTGAAAGTGGTTCAGTGATGTAACCTCGTCCAGAAACAATAGGTCTACCCGGCGGCTTGGAAGGATCCTTATGTACCTTGGGCAAAAAGTAGATGTATTGTATGGCAGGATCATGTACCAAAAGTTGTTGAGCAGTCTGGTTGGTGATGATAAATTCATCCCTAGCCCGAAGAATGAATTCTTCAATTTGTTTCTGGAATCGAGAAGTGGGATTGATTGTCATAAAGGAATAATATTTCTCATCCGATAACTGTCGTTTGGCTTCTTGAGCATAGTCACACCAATTGAGAATGACAACAGCACCCCCCTTGTCTGCAGTGATGATAACAATGTCCTTGTTGTTTTGGAGTTCTGAAATAGCATCCCTCTCAGCATTAGAAATATTATTACGTTTCAAACATGTGTCAAATTGTGAAAAATGTAGATCTTTAAGAATGTTATTCTGAAACTGATGTACTGATGGATGCATCGGTGGATTGAATGAAGATTTGTGATATACAAATTTACCACTGTTTTGTTTCCCTGAATCACCAAAATACAGTTTAAGATTTAAATTTCTACAAAAAGATATCACATCTTGAGCTTGAATTTCTTCAGAAACCAAAAAAACAGGTACAAAAGAAAGACCTTTATTTAAAACAGACAATTGGGTGGGTGTTAAAACATAGTTAGACAAGTTGAGAACATTGTTGTTAACAATTATTTCTGCATGACCATTTTCAGAAGGCCTTGTATATTGTTTATGTTGTCTGTGTTTCCTCCCGCCCTGCTTGTATTTGGACCTAAAGGGATATTGTTGGGTGTCCTTTTGGGGGTCGGTGATCCTAGAACTGACTGTGGTTCACTGTCCGTCCCTGATGAAACATCATCAGTGGAAGAACCTGAAAATGTACCTGATTTTTTGAGGATAGAGCGTGGTCTCTTCCTCTTAGAGGTCCTGGTGGGGGTGGATGTAAACCTGACTTGTTTGGTATTAATAGCAAAAGGGTTGGCATTCAGATAGTCCCTCTCATCCCTCTGAAATTTTTTAATTTTTCTGGTGCGTAATTGTTCCTCAAGGTTGTTCAAATCAGCAGCAACTTTTTGTAATTGAGTTACAAAAAAAGTTTCCCCCTCAAAACATTTGATGTCATCCACCAACTTGGTAACAATTCCAATTTCAGAGTCGATAACCCTATCGTGAAATCTAGATAAGGCTTCGACAAAGGACATGGTGGCCTGCTGTTGTATTGAGGTCCACTGTTCAGTCAACTCCTGATCTGCAATCCCAACATGGGGTTGAATGCGTATCCTAAGACCTCTGGGGGTGATCTCTTTAGCCATATAGGCCTTAAACAATTTTGAGTGCCATATATTAGATCTGAGTATTCTCAAATGTTTATTTAGTTGTTCAAAAGATAATATACATTGGGCTTCAGAATCCAAATGGACAGAATTGCTAGAATTGCCCATTATAGCAGAACCAAGGCCAAATGCCCTAAGGTCCTCCCTGTCATCAGACCATTTTGACACCAAAGTTGAAATATCCATATCAGTGGTGAATAGACTGACAATAATAGTATAAAACTACGTCAGAAACAAAATTCAAATAAAAGGGACAATAACAGCCTCAAACCAACAAATAAGAGCTGTGTCCCAATATCAGAATTCAGGGAAGTACAAGACTCCCATAAGAAAAAATGTTTGGGTATTAAACAGAATAATCATAAAAGTTTTTAATGTTGAGAGAGTAATAACATGTGGAACTCAATACAACAGCATGGCCATACCATAAATGTGAAACAAATCCTGGGATGAAACTCTCAATAAGTTAGTCAGACTGAATGAATGATCAGTCAGTCTGAACAAAGTAAAATATAATATGTGCTGAAAAGAAACAACCCAAGTACAACCAGACATAAGTTAGTAGAATGCAAGGAATATACCAAATATGGCCAAAAGAATTATAGTACTGCCAAATAACTAGCAGGTAAACATATAAACCACCATAGAGAAGGTCCAAAAGGAAAAGAGGAAAAAATGTGTGTAATCCTCCACACAAAGTAAAACTGGACTTGTGTGTAATAGTTCTATATAAAAAAGGTAAAACCTATCCCAAGAATGAAATATTCACATAGGGTATAAATAAGGACTGTGGGTATAATATGTGAGGAAATATTTGCAATAATGATATACTGATCATTTATACTCAAGAGCCAGACACAAATGAGCAGAAAATTATTTGTGACGCTCCCCCAGGCTATAGAAAAAGACATTAAAGCCTATCAAAATGTTGGGAACCTGACCATAGTTTGAAAAATAAAATAAACTAGCAAGACAATAATATATACATAAATACTTTTGCAACCCCCTGTAAACAATAAAGCAATGTGAGATGATACATTCATAAGCAATGACACTGTATGACACTGTATGCTAGCAAAAGGGGCACAACAAACCAAAAGTATCAACTGTAATAAGAAATAGTATATGTTGGATAACTAAAAAGTTATCCTAGGTACAAGAATAGGTGAACAAAACCTACCCCTGTTGAATAAATATTACAAAAGTACATCAAATGTCCAAAAAAATATACAGAACAGCTGAATTTTTCATAAATATGAAAAATGTGTGAAAATTAGTTAGTCCCTGGTGTTCTTAGTCAATATAGCCCTGGATGTGAAAAGCGACTGGTCTTTATCAAAATAGGAAAAAAGACCTGATCCAATTGAGATGAATCCCCATCGTGTTCATAATACATATATAAAAAAGAAAACAGTACCTGCAACAGTAAACACTGTTTTTTCAAAGGATACCAATCCTAGTAAAGATAGAAAAAAAGTAACATGATACAAAATATACACCGTTAAAGTCCAAATTCAAGCCAGAAATGAGGCAAATAGGCAGCAAACCCCATTTTCCATGACACACTAAATTGAGCACGCAGACAGTAATTTCGGCTATGCTAACAGCAAACCGCCATGACAATATGCGCCTCAGACACTGATAAAGTCCATGTAAAGAATAGAAAAAGTCACACAGACCAGCATGTTCATAAGTCGAATCCAAATTACAACCAAAATGAAGAAAAAGGGCAGCAAACCACGTTATCCAGTAGGCACGCTTTGTCAAACAAACAAACAGCAGTCTCCACTGTGCTGACAGGAATCCGCCATCTCAGTGCGCACCTCAAACGCTAATCCATATCACAACGCCAACAGGCTTGTAGAATAATGAAGCTGGTAAATCCAAAAGAGAAAAAATGTTCGTAGAGAACCAGAACAATAAACAGTCATCCAAATGTATATATAACATCAAACTGGATGAGCCAAGGTTGACGAAAACCAGAAAATTGAAGATAGATGTAAACTGCAGAATAACTGCAGTCAGTTGTAGGATCACCGGCCCCCAGCAGGAAGAAGGAGGAAGTGTAGCAGCAAAAAAGGTACTCCTGCACGGTGGAAATGCACGGCTCAAGGAACAAATCTACCAAACAAACAAAATAGAGCCAGCATACGGTGAAATCCTAGAAACCACCAGGTCTCAATGAACAATTTTGAATTCACCAATCACATTGTAGATGGATGTATTTATTGTCATGCTTATCACTCTCTTTTTACTTTACACTGATGAAGGCTGTGTACTGACCTGGCCGAAAACGGTCTGTGATTTTTTGGTTTTTACCAATAAAAGTTTCTAGGATTTCACCGTATGCTGGCTCTATTTTGTTTGTTTGGTAGATTTGTTCCTTGAGCCATGCATTTCCACCGTGCAGGAGTACCTTTTTTGCTGCTCCATTTACCCTGCCACAGAATTCCAAAAGGAATATACCTGGGCTACCTAAACCCTAAGGTAATAACATACTGTGACATATGACACCATCATGAAACATCATCTGACAGACTATTAGATATGTGACCATGGCATGTCATATGTATCCCGCATAGGTGAGGTAATTGAATAGCCAGTGTAAGAGAAAGATATGGCAGGCTGACAAGGACATAGTACACTAAAAGTGGCATAGATAGATATGGGCATGGAACTGAACGCTGCCAAGCAAACAAGTCCAAAGCAGAGCATGACACCTAGAGTGGTGGCAGTGCAACAACTATCAGCTCACTCCAGATCAACAAGACACTTTTGGGAATCCTTAGTGGTATGATGGATAATAGATGAGTTCAAACTGCATCTTCAAGGTATGCTCATAAGCCTAGTACTTATTATACAGCAGGAACTTCTTATTGTAACATTTGTTAATGTCTGTTATGTACTTCACAGATAAAGATTCTAGTTGTCTACTGATGTACTATGTTCTTCATTTGTAAATATGTTGTAAGTAATTGCTATGTTATATTGTTAATCGCTATGTAATCCAATGTAACTACTGTCTGTTTATTTTAACTGTGGAGCTTTTCTCCCCTGGCCTCCACTAAAAATGGACCTATGTCCAGTCGGACACTCCCGGTCAACAAATGTAAATATATAAATATAAATAAATAAATAAAATGTAAATCAAAGTAAAGCTATAAGCAGTTGTTTAAATAATTGTATATACTATGTCCTTTGTTAGTAATGAAATGTAACTTGCAATTCGTGGAGCTTTTCTCCCTGAGCCTCCACTGAAAACGGGCTCTTTTAGGCCAAGTGGACTTCCCCGATCATCAAACTTAAATAAATAAATAAATAAATAAATAAGCAATTAGAAGCACTGCAAACATGGGCTGTGATGCAGGAATCTAACAGAATATGCAGCTATAGCATCTGTTCCTCATATATACCTCAACTCTTGGATATCTGTGCTTGCTTCCTCTGGCATGTCAGACTTTATCTCACCAGGTGATGAAAAAGAGAACAGTAGAGAACATGAAATAAAATAAATTAAAAGAAAAGAAACATTTCCAGGAATGACAAAAATTGAACACAGCTGAACAAGAGTGCCTACGTACGTATAAGCTGATACTGATTATCCGTAATGCTGCAGAACTCCAGGTCCCTTTCCTTAACCTCTTCTTCCTCTTTAAGGTCACAATGTTGCCTGTTGGGTCACTGTAATAATGCCGGCATTGGTCTCATAGGTTCATAGGTAGGTACTAGACTATCGGCTCAAGAGCCTACATAAGCCTAGCCAACAAGGTTCATTGGCTTACGCCACCCAAGAAAGTTATTTTCCTGTGCCACTGTCGAGCAGAGACACAGAAGTGATCCCCGGGGTGTATTTCCTATTTCCCATCCACTCATCAAGATTTTTCTTGAAGAGTGCTAATGAAGAACTTTGCTTGACATAGATGGGTAGCCTGTTCCAGAGTATGGGAAGTCTCTGGGGCAGGAATCTATCCCTCCAGCATGTCCTGTTTATTGTGGTGACAAGGTTAAGGTCCCTAGAGCATGTAGCTCAGAGGGATTGGGATTTCTTTAGGTGTAGCATGTCCAGCAGCTCTGGGGTTTGACATAGCTTTATATGTTAGGCAGAGATCACCTCGGAGTAGGCAATATGCTACAGAGTAAAGCTGGAGTATTTTTAGGCGGTCAGTGTAAGGCATTTGTTTAACGCCAGTAATCCTCTTTGTAAGGTATTTCTGTGGCCTTTCCAGCTGCTGCAGATGTCTTGTGAGGTACA
Source organism: Protopterus annectens (assembly GCF_019279795.1). Lineage (NCBI taxonomy): Eukaryota > Metazoa > Chordata > Ceratodontiformes > Protopteridae > Protopterus > Protopterus annectens. Next base: position 259,188,474 of record NC_056739.1, read on the forward strand.
TTCCAAAAAGGGTGTTGTACTCTATAATGGGTCTAATGAGTGTCAAGTAGAGAGGAACAATTACCTCTTTTTTCCTGGATTACAACCCTTTTATGATGAGGTGTGCCACGTAGAAGGACTTCCTGACTACTGTGGCAATGTGACTATCAAAGGAGAGACTACTGTCTACCTGGGTTGGTCTCTTATCATGCATTCGGTGTTAAGTAGATTGCTGCCTATGTGTTAGTTCATGGGTGCAGAGTTTTTACCAAAGGGGATGACACTGCACTTTTTGGCATTGAGCTTGAGGCCATGGCTCTGACACCAGGCATCTGTCTCAGCGAGGTTCACATCATTTGGGAACTTGACTATGGCTCCTAGTTTGCAGTCATCTGCAAACTTCATTAGCCAGAGGCCTTCTGTGTTAGCCTGTACTTCAGAGAAGTAGATACCAAACAGGAGAGGTCCCAGGACGGAACCCTGTGATACTCCACTTGTCACTGCTTTAAGGTCAGATTTGGAGCCTGTAACTTTTACAGTGTGGAGTCTGTCAGTGAGCCAGTTGGCAACCCATCTTGTGATGTAGAGATTTATACCTAGTTTAGTGAGTTTAGCTATAATTCCTGAATGGGGGATGGTGTTGAAAGCCTAGGCGAGGTCAAGATAGGCTGTCTGAACCACCTTACGCTCATTTACGGCTTTGGTGATTACCTCAAAGAAGTCAGTTAGGTTCAGGAGGCATGATCTGCCTTTCACAAACCCGAACTGGGAGGGATCCAGAGTTTGGAGGTTACCAATGTCTTTGTTTATGAGTTCCATGATGATACGTTCTATGACCTTGCAGACCAGGCTCGTCAGGCTAATAGGGCGATAGTTCTCGGGATCAGTGGTGGCTCCCCCTTTGTGGAGTGGGATAACTTTTGCTGTGTGCCATTCAGTGGGCACAAAGCCTGATGCAAGGCTATTATTGAACATGGTGCTTAAGTGGGGATCCAATTTGTTTTGAAGTTTGTGTAAAACACAGCCTGGGATGTTATCCAGTCCCATGGATGCTGTGTTTTTGGCTTTAGAGAGTGCAGCTTTTACCTGCATAGTTGTGATTAAAGGGACTCTGCATTCTTCATGTATAGATATGGGCCCTTTAGGGGGTGGGGTGGGTAAAGTTAGCACTGAATTTATCTGCCAGGATGTTGGCAATATCAGTTGGTTCTGTAATTTTCGTGCCTTTGTGCTGTAACTCAGAGCAGATCTGGGTGTTGCCATCAAGATTCTTGACATAGCTATAGAATGCTTTGTGGTTGTCCTTGGAATTAGTGGCAATTTTGTTTTTGTAGCTAGCTTTGGAGCATCTTATGAGGGATCTCAGCTTCTTACTGAGGCTGACCAGAGAGCTCCTCCACTCATGGGATTTTACTCTCTTTTGCAACAGTTTCTTCCTTCTGTTGTACAGTTTGTTTATGGCAGGGGACCATCAGATTGGCTTCCTATTTTTGGAGGATAGTGCCTTGGTTCTGTTTGGGATAGCACGATCCATGCACTCGTGTAAGTGCTCATAGAGTGCATTTGTGTAGGATTCAGCAGTTGTAACTGTATTCTCCATCTGAATGGGTGTCATGAAGTTCACCACTTCTGTCTTAAGAAGCGTGAAGTTGGCTTTGGAGAAATTTTTTACCGTGGGCGGCTTAATGGGGGGTGGGGGGTGGGATGTGGATATCAAGGGTGAATAGCTTATGGTCGGATCGGACCAACGAGGAGTTGACTTCAGGTGTGGAACACCAGTCACTCATACTGGTAATGACTAGGTCTAGGATATTGTTGCCCTTGGTGGGGGTGTGGATAAGATGATCCAGGGCATTGGAGTTTATGAATTCCAGAAAATGTTGAGCTAAGGAGTTGGTACACGAGTAGTTTTCCCAGTTAATGGTAGGGTAGTTGAAGTCACCCATTATTAGGGTGTTTGGCTGAACCCAAATATTTTCCAGTACATCAAGAAAAGAGGAGTGGGAATCCTGGGGCATGGTGGGGGATCTGTAGCAAGCTACAATTTGGATTGCAGTTTTGCCCAGAGTTAGTTGCACTTGGATAACCTCAGATGCATTATGCTGAGCAACTAGCCTGGAGGTGTGGATATCCTTAATGAATATGGACACACCTCCGCCTTTGGTGTTTCGGTCCAGGTTACATGGACGAAAAGTGTGGTATGAGTTATAGCCTGGTAGTGCAGGGGTGCTCTCTGGAGCCTTGAACCAGGTCTCAGTCACTGCACAGATATCGATGTTCTCCATTTTAAGGAGTGCCTCGAGTGAGTGCATTTTGAGATTTAGACTTTTAGCTTGTGTCCATGGCATCATGCTTTAACCTTTCAAGGTAGTGTCAAGTGTCCACTTTGTACTAGGAGGGAGGGGAAGATCATATGAGATCTCCAACAAATACTTACAGTTTTGCTGAGAAATATTTTATCATCCTTCCTACATCATATGTTTTCCTTTCCAGTCTCAGCCCTTTCAGAAGCCATAGCTGCTTAACAGATTGATTTCAGGAGGAAAATATAGCAGCTCTGCATCTACACACCATATGATCTGCAATGACGAGGAGCATAATAGCATTATATAGGCCGGTGCTACTACAGAGGTGCATGTCAAAAGACCTGCCCATGGTGGGGAAACAGGTACAGTGGGCTGAAGGCAAGTTGATACCCAAAAGTTAATCATTGCTCCACCAATAGTGCAATGATGGTAGTCCAATACACTTAAGTGCTATGAGGTAGATGTTAAGAAGCCCACAACTTCATTGCCATCCACATGTGCAGACTCCTCTGAAGTCAACAAAAGCATGTGCACATATAGACATGAGCTTCACTGCAAAACCTAGAGTACATATGCATTGCACAAGATGTGCAGTTCAGAGACATGTACTCTGAATCCCATGCATCATTAACATTAGTGCCTTGTTATGAGACCCAAAGACAGCTTGATATAAACAGCCACTGCCATTGCATTGCTCATTATGCTGTCTGATCCTCTATATTACAGCAAGCACATCCTGAACAAAATAATTACATTGGTCTACAGATTGAAGAACGGTTATATGTCTGCTCAGGTAAAGGCCAGTGGCATATAGGGAAGTTGATTGGATAAGGGGTATGATAAGGAGTATGATTCTTTTATTATCAGATAGTTGCTGCACAGTAGATTGCTGACAGGGAGGATGGTAATCATAGGGAGGGTTGTAAATGATATCTGCAGTAAATAAGTACAGCTGCTTGCAGTGTGCATTACCTGTAGTAAGTGTGCCTGTACTAAGTGTATGCAGGTCTGTGGCATGTGGCAAGGGTGACAGGATAGGGGTATGATTCTTTTATTGTTTGGGGTGTTGCTCCATAGCAATGTGCTGAAAGGGGGATACACAGAGATGGCTGAAATGATGAATGAGAGAAGACTGGGTACAGCAGCATACAGCAGTATCCTAACAGATGTATGGCTGAGAGGCTGTGTGAGGTGGAGTCTTTGTCCTGGAAAGCAGCTCAGAGGGAGATGTATGTGTTTCAACACACAGACTGCATCTGTGAATCATATGGTAAAAAGTAGAAGGAGTGGGGTTGTGGAGATGCACTGGATAATCCCAGTACAGGTTGTGAGTATGTGAGGCATATGATGGCTGTGCTATGATGGGAAAAGATCAGTGTAGACTGATAACGGGGTGCATGTTTCCATGCAGTTACCACAATGCTACCCAACTAGACCTTTATGAGGAAGTGTCCTGCAGTACTGGAGGATGTCAGGCATGGTATCTTACACTTGCACTTGTGCTACATGGGTGCATGACCAGTACAGATGGTGCTGTATGGATTTTATGCTCACACACTAACCATAGATAGATGCCCATATTTACAGTTTCATATATGCTGTCAGAAGAGTAGAGACACCTTAACAAGTTTTCCCAAACAGAGACAAATGTGCTATTACAGACACTTCATGAACATGAATGGAAGGTTCTGAAAACACAAAACTGAAGAGGCTTTTGGGAATGTGTGTATTCTGAGCTGGTTATATATCTTAATGCATTGAAATGCCCTGGATCAACTGGTCAACACCCTGCCAGAGGTGACAACATATTGGACCTGGTCATCACCAACATGGGCGACCAGTGTTCCACACCGGAGGTCAACCCCTCGCTGGTTAAATCCGACCATAAATTAATCACTCTGGATATCCACATTTCACCACCACCCCTGGTCAAAGAAACCACCATGAAAAACTTTTCAGAAGCAAACTTCACGTTACTTAAGGCCAAGGTGGGAAGTTTCAAAGCCCCCATGCTAAAGGGTAATGCTGTCCAAGCTGCAAAATCCTTTAGTAATGCACTCTACGGGCACCTACAAGAATGCATGGATCATGCTATCCCAAACAAAACCAAGACTCACTCCTCCAAGAAAAGGAAACCAGTCTGGTGGACCCCTGCCATAAACAAGCTAATCAATAGAAGGAGGAAACTAGTACAGAAAAGAGTAAAATCCCAAGAAGGAAAGACATCACTGATCAGTATCAGCAAGAAACTACATTCCCTCATAAAATCATCCAAGGCTAGCTTTGAAAGAAAAATTGCCATGGACTCCAAAGATAACCACAAGGCATTCTTTAGCTATGTCATGAATCTAAGTGGCAATTCTCAGATCTGCTCAGCGTTAGTACAGAATGACACAAAATACACTGAAGTGACCGATATAGCCAACATCCTGGCAGACAGGTTCAGTGCAAACTTCACCCCCCTCTCACCCCCAAAAGGGCCCATAACTATACCAGAAGAATGCAGTGCCCTTGAAATCACAGACAGTCAGGTTAAAACAGCCCTCTCCAAAGCCAAAAACACAGCATCAGTGGGACCAGATGGTGTCCCGGGTTGCGTCCTACACGAGCTCAAAGATGAACTAACCCCTCACCTAAACACACTGTTTAAACTCAGCCTCTCCACAGGCTACATGCCCACAGAGTGGCGCACAGCAACAGCTATTCTGCTCCACAAAGGTGGAGCCACAATGGACCCCGGGAACTATCGCCCTATAAGCCTGACTAGCTTGGTCTGCAAAGCTATGGAGCGCATCCTCATGGATCTCATTAACAGAGACATAGGAAACCTCCAAACACTGGACCCTACCCAGTTCGACTTTGTTAAGGGCAGATCATGTCCTAAACCTGGTGGACTTCTTTGAGACAGTTACCAAGGCTATAGATGAGAGAAAGGTGGTCCACACAGCCTACAAAAACCCTGCAAAGGCCTTCGACACCATTCCCCACTCAGGTACTATAGACAAGCTCACCAGCCTGAACATAAACCCTTACGCCACGAGATGGGTTGCCAACTGGCTCATGGACAGAACCCACATGGTAAGAGTTGCGGGAGCTAGGTCTGACTCTAAACCAGTTACAAGTGGCGTTCCCCAGGGCTCAATCATAGGACCTCTCCTGTTCAGCATATACTTCTCAGAGATACAGGCAAGTACAGGAGGACTATGGCTGACCAAGTTCACAGATGATTGCAAACTAGGGGCTATAATTGACTCTCTGGCTGGCATAGACATCCTCCAAAAGGGTCTCACTGAGACAGATACCTGGTGTCAAAACCATGGCCTCAAGCTAAATGTCAAAAAGTGCATAGTCATCCCCTTTGGAAAAAACAAAGTACCCACAAACTACCACATAGGTGGTAGCCCCCTAAATATGAAAGATGTAATAGGGGATCTGGGGACCCAAGTAGATAGTAACCTCTCCTTTGATAATCACATTGCCAAAGTGGTTAGAAAATCCTTCTATGTGGCCCACCTAATCACAAAAGGGTTTGCATCCAGATCGAAAGAGGTCATTGGGCCCCTCTATGCATCACTCATCAGTCCCATCATAGAGTACAATGCCCCATTTGGGATGTACCTTACAAGACACCTGCAACAACTGGAAAGACCACAGAAGTACCTTACCAAAAGGATCACTGGCCTCAAGCAGATGCCCTATGCAGCTTGACTGAAGGAACTCCGGTTATACTCGGTTGCATACTGCCTACTCAGAGATGATCTCTGCCTGACATACAAGGCCATATCCAACCCAGAAATGATGGACATGCTTCACCTAAAGAAAACCATATCCCCTCAAGCCATATGCTCCAGGGATCTAAACCTCACCACAACAATAAATAGGACGTGCTGGAGGGATAGATTCCTGTCCCAGAGACTTCCCATGCTCTGGAACAAGATTCCAGTCTACATTAGGCAGAGTTCCTCACTAATCCTCTTCAAGAGAAACCTTGATGAGTAAATGGGAAACAGAAAGTTTACCCCAGGGGTCACTTCAATGGCTCTGCTGGACAGAGGCACAGGGAACTAATCTAAGGGGGCGGCAAAAGCCAACACATTCCAGCTAGGCTTATAAATGCCTTCGGGCAGATAGCCTAGTATCTACCCATGAACCTATGGTATCTACAAGTGAGCAACCCATCATGGCTGTCACAGAGGAGAAGATTGTTATGGGTGATTGTCTTCCATCTCAGGCCACCCTCACTGCCGCAGATGAATTCCTCATGTTTGTAGATATGAAAAGGACCCTGTTATGAAGACTTGGATCTGGGAGCTAAACCAGATGTACTACCTCGCGCCTCTGCTAGGGATATACAGAGTTGACTATCCTTATGTTAGTAACGTGACATGACAGTGCCATGCATTCAGAAATTCCAAACACCACCATATCATACATTACGTTAACACTACTACACCCTCTTCAATAATAGGCTAAGTCAGCAGAATAGAGGTGTAGTACTTTAATTTGTTAAGAAAATCATCCCATACCTCAACCTTAGTGTAAAGAAGAAACACCTAACTGGACATTAACTCGATCTATTTAATCATGTGTATATGCAACACCATAATGGAATACTCCCCCAACCAATTTCTATCAAATAAATGAAATACTTAGGTAAAGAGTCTTGTATTACTCAGAGAACTAAATGTCGTAAGCTAGGAAATTTCAGGAGAACCTGGATTAAATATTGCCTTTGAATAACCTCAAACAGCCTCACTTGGCCTTTATCATTACAAATTTCAAAGAAAAAAATCACAAACATTAACAGATCTCCAAGATATCTTAAGTGAGTTTTTATTAGTAAAATCATCAGTCATTTTGTAATCACAAGTTAAAATTTTGAAAATTATGATGTAAAAGTTGAGACAACTTAGATGCAAAATGCAGTTGTACCCAACTCCAGTATTTAAAAAAGAAATTGATGGGTTTTGAGGTTATTGGACTGACTCTGAGGTAATTTCTAAGGTATTAGTTAATGAACTTACAGTAAGGATCCTAAACTCAAGATATTAAATGTATTTCCTATGATGCATAAGAAGTAGCAAAGCCCCCAGGCAGATCTGTTTTCTCAGAATTGGGATCCGTAAAGGAACTTATGTCATGCTATTTGGAGGAGCATTTGTAATCCCTCCTTAGTCTCATTAGCTCTCCACTTAAGGACACTTACCAACTTTCTTTGTCTGCTTTTAAATGTGGAAGATGAGCAGTCTTGGCTCTTGTGTACACTTAATGTTAACTCTCTGTATATAAATATACCAGACACAGATAGATTGCCTGCACTTAGATTTTGGCTGGGACAAACCAATATTCACACTTGTTCATTTAATGACTTTCTTGTACAACATTGTGAGCTGGCTTTTAACAGAAATGTTTTCTATTAAGCTCTGAACATGCCCCCAGCTCTTTCCCAACCACTTATCCACACTGCCTCCCTAAACTCTCCATATGTCACACCAATCCCATTCAATGATGTCCTTTACATTTAGCCCAAATGTAAACTGATTAACTCCATTTATAGTAACATTTCCCTAGTAGTAGACATTCACCTAATCCTGGCCCTACTTATCACAACCAACTTTAAGACAATTCCTTGCATAGACTACTCTTGCCTCAAAACAGTCTGTGCCCCATCCCAGTAATATAACTTTTGACACCATTGCTTTTAGAATCATTAGAAATAAAACTACTGAACTACATGCATGGCTTACCCAACACAAGCCTGATTTTCTTGGTAAAACTAAAACTTGTTTAAACCTAGCAATGACTACTACAAAATTACATCCCCTGCCTGTAATGTCATAAGCATATAGAGAAGAAAGGTGGTGGCATTGCTCTATTATTTCCCCAAAACTACCACATTTTTGCCTACAACAAACAAATAACAACATTTAGCAGAGCTTTTTACTGATTTCCTAAAATAAACAAATATAAACAATTATGTATTACTGTCCTTTACATCTATCCTGGTGACAATACAGCTACATTGGAAGATGTCTTACATTGGATATCCATAACAAGTCTACATGAAAAAATTATATTAGGTGATGTCAGTATCACTTGATGGGACATAATCTCTAAATCTACTACATCTAGCATGAACTTACATGATTTCACACAACTAATTAATAGCTTCACACATTATAGCAAGACATTAATTCCTTGTTAGACTGAATTATGGTATCAGAGCCTAGGACATTTACCACCACAGGTACAATGTCAGACTTTCATTGATCATCTCCCAAATCTATACAACCAGACATCTCACACATCCACTCCAACAGCATGTTTATAAAACAACACACAACCTGTCCAAGTTTAACTCAGAAATATTCATTACTATCTCAATCATCTATTAACTGGAGCATCCTACAAAATTGTTTCCTTAGGTGATGCTGTAAATGAATTCAGTGCCACTTTACTAAATATCCTAAACAGTCTGGCACCCCCTCGAAGGAGGAGACTAAAAACAAATAATGCAATTTGGCTATGTAAAAGAATAGAATGATAATGCAGGATAGAAAAAAGCATGGAAAGAATGGCAAAAAAATATAAAACACCACAGAATCTTGTAGAATTCAGAACACAGCCATAGTAAAAAAACAAATAAATGAGGACAAAAAACTATAGTACAACAACTTTCCAAACAATCGTACAGAAAACCCTAAAAAATTATGGTCATCCATTAAAAAAATCTTACATCCTGGCCAATAATTTAACCCTTACCACTCTCCCAGCAATTTACAACTTTAAACTGCAATAGAATTCATAGATTATATAGTGTATATAGAATATTATTATTCTGTTATATAGAATTCTCCAACATCTGATCCCAACATTACCTTACAGCCACATATTACCACATCCACTTTCACCTTCAAACCTGAGCCACATCTTATATAAAACTACTCTTCAACAAATTCAAACAATGCTCTACTTCAGTTGATGACCTGCCAAGTGAGTGCCTTAAAATTGCAGCCAATAGTATTGCCTATCCTGTCTCAATCCTTATAAATAGATCAATCCAGAAATACCACAAACCCTCTCTCTGAAAAACAAATCATACATTATCTCTCTACATAAAGGAGGAAATTCAAACTACATGACTAACTTTAGGCTTATAGCATTCTTAACTCCCTCTCCAAAATACTTGAAACATTTCTTCAAAAATTAAACGACAAAACAAGTCATGGGCATTAAGAATCACTAATTAGCTCAAACACCTGATGTACATAAGGGTCATCTGCATATATCCCATGTGCCTCTGATACAAGAGGTTTGGGAGATCACTCAGTGGAAGTTAGTTTGTTGTTTGGGATATTTTTGCAGTGACCCTAATGATAATGGACATCAGCTGGATATGACAGCCCTGTGTTTCTTAAGCTTAGTCAAACACTCTGCTTGTGCTGTGCTAAGTTGTTCATTGAATTGACAATTAGTTGAAACACCTGATGTGCATAATGGTCATTTGCATATATCCCATGTGCCTCTGTGCCTCTGATACAAGAGGTTTGGGAGGTCACACAGTGGAAGTTCTAGCTTTGCTGGAGTTTTTGTTTTGTTTTTACTAATTGTTTTTTCAGTGATCTTCTCACTTATTGTTTTAATTTATTCATTGGGATATTTTTACAGTGACCCTAATGATAAAGGACATCAGCTGGGTATAACAGCCCTGTGTTTCTTAAGCTTAGTCAAACACTCTGCTTGCAATGTGCTGATGAGGTCATAACAAGGCAGAAATATGCATATCCACAGCTAGTGGGGTTTGGCTTTATTGGTCTGAAATTGTCCATTAAAATGAAGAAACAAGTAATAGGCATTCAGAATTGCCAATTAACTGAAACACCTGATGTACATAAGGGTCATTTGCATACATCCCATGTCCCTCTGTGCCTCTGATACAAGAGGTCTGGGAGGCCACTCAGTGGAAGTTCTAGCTTTTTGCTGGACTTTTCATTTTGTTTTTACTGATTGTTTTTCAGTGACCTTCTCACTTATTGTTTTAGTTTGTTGTTTGGGATATTTCTGCAGTGACCCTGATGATAATGGACACATCTAGTAGGGTTTGACTTTATTGGCCTGAAATTGTTCATTAAAATGATGAAACAAGTCATGAGCATTCAGAATCGCCAATTAGCTGAAACTCCTGATGTACATAAGGGTCATTTGCATATATCTCATATGCCTCTGATACAAGAGGTTTGGGAGGTCACACAGTGGTAGTTCTGTCTTTGCTGGAGTTTTTGTTTTGTTTTTACTAATTGGTTTTTCAATGACCTTCTCACTTACTGTTTGAGTTTGTTGTTTGGGATATTTTGCTGTGACCCTAATGATAATGGACATCAGCTGGGTATAACAGCCCTGTGTTTCTTAAGCTTAGTAAAACACTCTGCTTGCACTGTGTTGATGAGGTCATAACAAGGCTGAAATATGCATATCCACAGCTAGTGGGGTTTGGCTTTATTGGCCTGAAATTGTCCATTAAAATGAGGAAACAAGTCATAGGTGTTCAGAATTGCCAATTAGCTGAAACACCTGATGTACATAAGGGTCATTTGCATACATACCATGTCCCTCTGTGCCTCTGATACAAGAGGTTTGGGAGGCCACTCAGTGGAAGTTCTAGCTTTTTGCTGGACTTTTCATTTTGTTTTTACTGATTGTTTTTCAGTTACCTCCTCATTTATTGTTTTAGTTTGTTGTTTGGGATATTTCTGCAGTGACCCTGATGATAATGGACACATCTAGTAGGGTTTGACTTTATTGGCCTGAAATTGTTTATTAAAATGATGAAACAAGTCATGGGCATTCAGAATAGCCAATTAGCTGAAACTCCTGATGTACATAAGGGTCATTTGCATATATCTCATATGCCTCTGATACAAGAGGTTTGGGAGGTCACACAGTGGTAGTTCTGTCTTCAATGGAGTTTTTGTTTTGTTTTTACTAATTGGTTTTTCAATGACCTTCTCACTTACTGTTTTAGTTTGTTGTTTGGGATATTTTTGCTGTGACCCTAATGATAATGGACATCAGCTGGGTATAACAGCCCTGTGTTTCTTAAGCTTAGTCAAACACTCTGCTTATGCTGTGCTGACGATGTCATAACAAGGCCAAAATATGCATATCCACATCTAGTGGGGTTTGGCTTTATTGGCTTGAAATTGTCCATTAACACAATGAAACAAGTCATGGGCATTCAGAATCGCCAATTAGCTGAAACACCTGATGTACATAAGGGTCATTTGCATATATCCCATGTGTCTCTGATACAAGAGGTTTGGGAGGTCACTCAGTGGAAGTTCTAGCTTTGCTGGAGTTTGTGTTTTGTTTTTACTGATTGTTTTTTCAGTGACCTTCTCACTTATTGCTTTAGTATGCTATCTCTTATAGGAAGAAATCCTATCCCACACACAACATGGCTTGTGTCCTTCCCATAATACTAAAACTGCTCTTCTAACCTTTATAGATACTGGAAATAAAGCCAGAGATAACAGCAAACTAGTCTTTTCCTTATTTCTAGTCTTGTCTAAAGCCTTTGATGCAGTTTGTCATTGAAAACATCTAGTTCAAATGTCCTCACTAGGTCTTTTTCAGCCCACCTTTCTATGATTCAAAAGCTACTAATCCAATAGGTATGTGTCAGTAAAATGGCACTCCACCCTCTCTTTATACCTATCCTTGGTCCCCTCCTTTTTAACATTCTTACCAATGCTTCACACATCCACACAGCAGGCACCCCTAATAATCAACAGATGACTTCATGCTCATGCATATCAGACAACCTGGCAGATCTCCAAAAATACTCAGGAATGGCTCTGTAAAACCCTTGCTTTTAATAATACAATAATTGAAGCCACTTCTCATCACAAATTATTAGGGATGATACTGAATGATAATTTGAAATTCACCCTGAATATACAAAACTGTATTAAAAAATCAGTAAAAACTAGGGATGTTTTACAGAGCCATAAACGTTCTCACCAACATAACTAAAACTACACTTGCCACTACATAGCCCCCCTCACTACTCAATGGCTCTTGCTTCCTTACTAACATCCAAACATCACAAAAAGCAAAACTTGAACAATGCTGCAATAAAATCCTAGATTTGCAAATATCCCTTTCAGAATCCACCACTGTATAGCACTAAAAAGCCTAAACTGGTTAAACCTACCCCATCAACTAACATATACACAGCTTCTCACCACCCATAAAATTATCCAGCATCCATCTGCTTGTCCAGCACTAAACACCACTCTAAACAATTATGTTCCCACTAGGTCATTATGACCCAATTATCAAAAACTCTTCAATGTCAACAAACATATCAAATATGCTGGACATGGTCTGCACTCATAACATTTTGCTAAGGCCTGAAATTCCTTACCTGCTGCCTTCTGGTCAATACTCTCCCTCCAGTCTTTTAAAACCACTCTGAAAGACATCCTAGACAAAACTCTATCTCTGTTCTTTCTTAGCCCCAATACAAACAGTATCCCTAAACATGAACAAGTACCTATTCATAGCTTGCACCCCACTTACTCCCTTTTTTCACTCACTTCTTTACTTCAAAAATGTTTCTCCCCTGACTAGCTAAATATGCTATAACCCTGCTTTTTTCTCCACTTTATATTGCAATTCCCATTTGTATTATACTAACTTACCTTTAATTTCTCTAAAGTGATTAAAATTTCTATAAATATTAAATCATCATCATATAAGTTGTATCAGCTCTTATCAATGTTTTCACATTATGTGTAACTTGGTATAAAATTTTTAATTGTATTATTTTTTGAAGATTGCAAAATTATTGTTCTTAAATGTTTTGTAATACTTTGGAGTTTTTCCTCCATGCTTCCACTAAAAATGGACACCTACCAAGTTGGACTTTCCTTGTATTCAAATGTCAGTAAATAAATAAATACTATGGTAATTAATGTTCTTGACAAGTTAAAGGGATGATAGAGGGCAAATCTTTGTACCCATTTAGGGTAATTTCTTTAGAAATATATTTATAACAAACACAACAATCCACTGTTGTCCAAGATTAATATGTGGTGATTTGTGTATAATGTGTAGATGATTTGTCAAAGGGATGCTAATAAAGCTATTAATTTTGTTCATTTTTTGAATAATGAGTTCAGACTTATTTTTACTATACAGACTGATTCACCTAATATTAATTTTCTTCACGTGAAGATTTCAAGATGGAAGATGGTTCTCTTCAAAATGATATTCTCAGGAAAGAGTTTTTGAAGAATATGTTCTAGACACACCATAGTTGTCACTCATTTTATATGTCCACAAACATTCCCAAAGCACAGTATCTGAAAACAAAACATGTTTTTTTTATTCCCAAGATGTATTATTTTCTATAACAGATGTTACTCCCTATGATATTGCCTGTTTAAATGATCACTTAGTCCTACATTATTCCATGAGCTCACTGTGAATTATGTTTCAGGTCCCAAGGTCTGTTTGCAGTGAAAGCTGTGTTCCAGGATACCGCCAGTCAGCCTTTGAGGATCGCCCTTTGTGTTGCTTTCAGTGCATACCTTGTCCTTTGGGGGAGATCACAAACCAAACAGGTGAAGCCTTTTGTCACATAAGAATATTGGTATGCTTATAGATATTACTGTTAACACTGTACTCTTAGATCAAAAACTAGATTATCCCTCAGTCATTGTACTATAGTCTTTTTTTCAATGCAAGCTTAAATGATACAGTTATACATAATTTGCCTTGGACATCTACCTTAATGCAGATTGATGAAGAAACATTCAAAGAATCTATACAGTATTACCTGACAAAATGCACTTATTTTTGCTTGTGGCATGCATTTATTAACACTGCTTTCTGCAAGTGCAGACTAAATGCAAATCCTAACCCACATATTTTCATGATGAAGCTGTGGAAGCAGAAAACAAATACCCTGTGTGTCTAATCTGACATTTTTGTATAGATTGCATTGTTCATTTACCAATCTTTTGCACTTATTTTGAGGGGCATCCATGTGTTGCCTTCTTGAAGCATTTTGTGGTTTTACTGTGCACTGCACACTTGGATAACTTGTTCTGTTTATCCACTGCTCTTTACATGAAAAAGTGCTCTTTTGCACCCTTACACTGTGTGATATAGTTACCCACCATCACTTTATATCTGTTGTCATACATTCCCTTTGTTACCTTGCTAGTCCTTTTGTGTATCTTCCTTATCAGCTTAATATCCTTCCGCACAGTGTTTTAATAGGGACTGGACCAGTTATTTGCAGAAGTGTGGCATAATGTTTCCCTATTCCTAAATTGTTTTATTTCCCCTCAAAGAGTATATTTGAGCATCTTATAACTCCCTTTGATGCAAGTGATAGTCAAGCCTGCTGTTACTACCCCATGGAGATCTTTTTTTTTTCATCTGTGCTTTTTAGGGTCATTCTTCCCTAATGGTTTTCTACTTTGGAATTATTAGGGCTTGGCTGAAGTACTTCAGACATCCCTCCATTAAATCTTAGATGCCTTTTCTCAACCCACTTTACCCGCCACTTCAGATACTCTACTGTACCCACTATACTAATGTTATATAGTAATAAGCTTGTCTCGTTTAGATGCTGAATGAAAGAGGCCACTGTTGGACTTCACTAACCACATAGCCTTCCTTTGTGTGATACATCTTAGCTGTCACACATTGTCAAGTTTAGCAGTCATTTTACTTATGCATTGTCATGTTTATAAGGCAAAATACCCATTCACCCTAGGACATTTTATATTGTAACCTTATAACAAATGTCAGCTGGCCAGAGACTACTTTTGGAACAAGTTTGTTAAAACTTTATTCAGAAAATGCTCTTCCAAATTTGAAAATGTATAACTGTGTACCTAATTAATGCTTTTTATTTGAATGTTACCCAAACAGGCAAACTGAAGAAAGGATCATTTTTGGATTTAGCTTAGGCAAAATGAGATAAAATTAAAATGGTAGTATCAGTAACACAATGCAGTAGTTGTGTACAATACATAAGTATGAAAACTTAAACAAACAACACAGTGAAGAAATAAACAAGATGCTCAATAAGAACATGACACACCATGATAGAGTAATAGAAGAAAATCACAGCTACCAATAGGAATACATTAATCCAAGGGATAATGCAGAGCTAATCCCAAAATAACAAAAAGGCATCAGAAGAAAATTAAAGAGAGTAAACAAGAGCCTTGGTAGTCAGGTTGAGAACTGTAAGTTGTTGTTTGCTGATTGTCTTTCGGCTTTTCTCAGTTAGTGGTCACCACAGCGGAACTCCGGTCCGCTAATGATTGGCAGTTGTTTTTTATGGTGTCGAGTTGCCAGCCCGAAACCCAACCTTCAACGAAGGCACGCCCATTCAACGCATGTCTTTCGAACGCCCACTCGACCGCTGTAAGTAAAAATATTACAATTCATGTTGTATTAAAAGTAACATAGAAGAGAAGAGGAATAATATGACAGGAGTTAAACATGTGACAAGCCGGAGCAAATGAAAACAGCAAAATAGAAAAGTGCAAAGGAAAGGCAGCAGCAGGCTATTAGGGTTACCACCTGTCCCACTTTGCGAGGGACAGTCCCTCTTTGGGCAGTTGTGTCCTGCAAAAAATGTGAAAAAATGGCAAATGTCCTGAGATTTTAGGACAAAATTATTTTCTATATTTTATGTCATAGTTGCATAAAACAGTTATTCTATATCTGAAACACCTAAATGTTATAAGAAACAGAATAAGGAACTAAAATGCTACAAGAATAGACTTTTATTCAGGCAAAAAACTGAAGTTCTGTCCTTTGTACTGGCCGTGGGTATGTTTTGCCCTGCAAAATCTGATGTTTGTAGTACAAATGTCCCACTTTGGGCATTTGGAAAGGTGGCAACCCTACAGGCTATGGAATAATCTATTCAAATGCAGTCGGTACTTATGTGTAACACACAATAATCATGTTATAGTAACCTTACATAATTTAACACATTCCCATCAAAGTTCTAGCTAGTAAATCACAGTCATACAAAAGTGTCAGCTATGCTGACATAATTTCAGACGGATGGAAGTAACAATGGAAGCAGCTATTCAGCTTCGTTATATTCACTGAGACAGTCTCTGGTATCTTTATTCTCTAGCCAGGGAATGAGTCTCACTGTCTACAAATTATAAGTTGTGTTAGGTGTTGATCCTGAGGCACAGATGCAGACAACAGAATGTAATGCCTTTGTTTTGCATATTATTTATCAGTAACAACTTTCTTTTTGTAAAGTTAATTCATGTTTAGCTTTATTCAGTACCTTGTTTCTTGGTGTAATTAAACTACACATACTCCTATTAAATCCTGTTTGGTTGTGCATTGCTTACTGAAACAGAAAAAAAAATACATGACAGTTACTTGGGATGTAGTAAGATTCCTTAAACTTGCTACAGGATGAATTAATGGGATACGGTGAATGCATTGTCAAGCAGAAGGAAGTTAGTTTTCTACTATATATCTAATGTTGCATGTAGACTTGTCAAGACATTTTTAACTGAAAGAAATAACAGCTGCACTTAAAGATGCAGCAAAAACTGTCTAAGTTGTGTGAAAGTGAAATAAAACTATTAGGGAGGCTGCCAACAGGAGAGAATCTGTGGCAAATATATGACTCTCACTGGTTGATTCAGATGGAGCAAGAATCAGGTTTTCTAACACAAAATTAAGATCCCAGTGAGGAAGCACTTGATTTCCAGTTGTTTTTATATGCAGCATCTCATTGAAAATTTTTTTAACATGTGACTGCATTGAAAGAATGGAGTCCATGGGAAGACATGCAGAAATGGTTGAAAAATGAAACTTGACTGAGGAATAAAACAGGCTAGATGACAGTAACTCATTCAAATAACTTAGAACCAGAAAAACACTAGCCTTGAATGGATATTGGTACTTTTCTTGCCACCAACTAGAAAACTGCTTGCTTGATTTCCTAGCAGCAAAATACTCAGAAACAAAGTGAGGTATTGACAAACCAAGGCCAGAGGTTTAGAAAAACATTTTTATTTCTGATGATATGAAGTCTATGAAATGCTGTTTTGGATGAAAGTACATTCATTGTTTTTTGGTGCTCATCTACAGACCCTGGAAACTGCAGACTCATTAAGTCTCTCTAGTCTCATATGCAAATCTATGGAAAGAATTATCATTGAAATGACCAGTAATGATATAGGAAACTTCCAGACACTGGACCCAACCCAATTTAGTTTCATCAAGGGTAGATCATGCCTACTCAATCTGGTGTCCTTCTTTGAGAAGGTCACCAAATCAATGAATGAGGGCAAAATGGTTCACACTGCCTAACCTGACCCGATCAAGGAATTTGACACAATACCCCATTCTGGCATTTATGACAAACTTCAGAGATTAGGTACTAACCCTTATGTCACCTGCTGGATAGCCAGCTGGCTCACAGACAGGACCCAGCAAGTTAGACCTGGTGAGACCACAAGCAGAGTCCCTCAGGTATCGGTACTGAAACTGCTCCTTTTTGGCATTTACTTCTCTGAAGTCAAAACCAATGTCAATGGCCTCTGGTTAAATAAATTGCTAATTAGGAGCTGTCATCGAATCATCTGCCAACACAAGCGTTCTCCAGGAAGGGCTGATACAGACAACTGGTGTCAGAGCCATGGACTAAAACTAAATGCCAAGAAATGCATAATAGTGTCCTTCAAGACATCATCCAGTCCTGGTAACTAACATATTGACAACACACACCTGAGAGTTGATCCAGTAGTCAGGGACTCGGGGATGTACATAGACAGTAATCTAGCCTTTGACCATCATGTGCCTATAGTACTGAAGAAATCATTCTATGTTGTGGAGCTTATAAACAAAGGTAGGTCCAAGGAAGTCATTATTGCACTGTATTTGTCATTCATTAGACCTATCATTGAGTATAATACCCACTTTGTTTGGTACCTAACAAGGCATATCCAACAACTGGAATATCTACAGAGGTTCCTCATTAAAAGAATACAGGGCATAAGTAATATATCCTATGTATAGCACATCAAGGCCCTATGCCTGTCTCCTACAGGCAGTTGAGGGTAGATCTATGCCTGGCATACAAGGTATTGTCAGGCCCCACTCTGATGGATCACCTCCATATCTGCAAAACAAACAGCACCAGAATTATCCATTCTAAAGAATTAAACCTTGTCTGTGATATACATTGGACCAGATGGAGAAACAGGTATGTATTTCAGAAACTACATCTTGTCTGGAATAAGCTCTCCATCCATGTGAAGCAGAGTTGCTCCCTAAACTAATTCAAGTGTATTTTGGTCAATTGGATGCAGAACAGGAAATTGGTTTGGCACCTGTGTCTTTAATGAACACAAGCAGCCTGTAAATGGTTCATCTTCCAGGTCCCTGCATGTAAGTATTTCACTTCCCAAGCCCCTGCTTACAGTTATAAAGGGAGATTTGCGATGCATGGCTAGGCTTAAAAAGACCCTTGTGGTTTTTAGCGTAGAAAACACCTATGAACCTATAAACTATTTTTATTCTTGGTAATAAAGTGTTTTAAACCTCTGCACTTCATTCATCAACACCACATGTAGTTTCTGAGGTTTTAAGTGGTGATTTATGTTTTTAGTGTTTTTTGGATGCTTTTTTCTTGGTTTATTATTTTCTAGTAGCAGTTTTCTAGATTACTTTAATACCTGTTGCACATCCTCAGATTTTTAACAACTTTTAGATGCCTTTTTTCCTATCATCCAGGAAGTCAGGTGTACGTGTTTAGGAACAGGGTATATCAAACACCTCTGTTATTGTGTGAGTAGATCTGGGCTGTGAGGAAGCTTGTAGTAATTGTCCCTGGCCAATCTTCAGAATGACCCAGGATATTAATGGAAAGGGTAGAAAAGCATACATGGATATGCATACCCATTGAAAATAAACAACATCTATCTTCTAGACCTTCTTTTATGGAACCCTGGAGCTGAATATTGCCAAATGATTGTTGAGAAGGGAGGCAAAAAGATCTATTAGAGATGTTACACACAGTTAGATTAGTTACTGGAAGAACATCTCATTCTATTTCCAGTCATAAGGGTCTGCCCTCGTCCTGCTCCCATTTTGCTCTGATGGTATGTAAAATGCCTGTAAAGTGAGATTATGCTGAAAAAACATATCCCAGCCTATCACAGCTAGTGTCTTAGAATCCTGTTTCCATGGCAGCAGAAACATCCTTGAATAAAACCCTTCTAATTGTGGAGGAGAGGTCTCATTCTGTGGGAAAGCATGTGCTGAAAGACAGCAAGGAAAAGAAGAGTTCGGTCTGTTGGATGTAGGGGACTCTTTCTAGAAGGAGCGTGAGATTACCATTGCCACGTGTAACCTCAATAGGTTAGTCTCAGAACACATCTGCCTGAAATTCTCTATTGCTAAAAATGCAAATGAAGGTTCTAACTTTCTGAAAGGATTAAGGGAATGCCAGAGTGATAGGATGAGGGAAGTCCTTCATATTGTCATCCACACATGCTAGACTGTCATTTATTCGATGGAGGGGCTGCAACTCCAATGTAGGTTAATGATACTATAACCCTTATCATAATTAGGAAAGAGGAACTTTTCCTGCTGCCTTGGAAAAATTTCTCCTTGTCTGTCTAAATACCACTTGACACATCCCATGAATATGGGCCAAAAACTCCATTTATACTCTGTACATACCTCTCAACCATACAGATTTTCACAGAATGTCCAGATTTTTGCCTCATATTTTTGGTCTGTTTTTCATAAAACTGTGGTTTTCTGGCAAATTAGTGGCAAATCATTAAAGACTGAAGTTGCATACCCTTCAGAAAATTCGTGTTAATGCAAAACCGGTTATTCTATCTTTCTAAGTCTGCAAGAGTAATATTTAAAAAATTGTCCCTATTTTTCAGCTGTTGTCCCTCTTTTATTTATGGCTTTGTCCAGATTTCTTGCTCTAAGAGGTTGAGAGGTATGACTGTCTATAAAACAAATGCAAAGAAATAAGAAATAGGTGTATAATCTGTTAGATAATTTGCCTCTTATCCATCAACACTGGTTCTGGGAGATAGAAAGAAGCTGCAAATGCAGTAATAAAAATGATCTGATTGTAGACGGGACACTTGTTTTGACATGACAGCTCATTACATCATAAAATTACATACGAGTATGCTGCTTAGTGTAGTTTTGCATTTATGAAACGCATTTCACCTTAAGCAAAAAAGTTGCGTATGCATGAACTATACTTTCTACTCCCACTGGTTATGCCTTCTATTCAGTTTTATTTATTTATTTGTTTGTTTTGTTATTAGGGTCCATTTTATTAGCAGAATCACACTTTCCAAGGTGAGATGAAGTGTCTAATAGGAGCTTGCCCTGGAGCTAAAGGCAGGCAGTGCAAGTACATTTTGCCTTATTATACACTGGAACATGCTTTTATCTGACAATTGACATGTCTTTTTCCTTGCATATGGCATGCTATTCCAGTCCAAGTGTATACTGCTCTGCACCTCTATGACATTCTTCTAAAACTGCTGGGCTAAGTAATGGGATGAATTGTCACAGTATTTACATAAGTGCCCATGTTTCACACAGAGCATGGTCAGAAGTATAATAATGGCCTTAGTAGCTGCTGATCCTCCCCATTGTTTATGATAGACAGAGAAGAATGACTATATATTCAAAAATGTGCATGGGGTTGTGCAGTCTGGGCAGTGTCTGAGAATGCAGGTATGAAGAAGAGTGTGTCAATTATTGCTGTACCTGGCCAGAAGAATAATGTTGTAGGGATGCTAAATGCAGCTTTTTTTTTTGCTTGAAAGTATTGACTGTGCAATGCTTTATTTCAATTGTTTGTCAGCACTTTGAAGCACTACCATTACCAATATTTCCTGCTGCACATTATACAATTCTATATTTTGTGTCCTGAGATTATTCAGTCCTGCTAAGGAGAAGCAATTTCAAGTCACTATTTACTAATATAACTACTTTGATCTGAAAAAATGCAGCATTTCTAAAGAACACAATTTGCATTAGTTGCAGTTAGATTTGCTTATATTTTTAATTATCTCTTAGTTAGTAAATTTGCTGATTAGCTGGGATTACTTCCAAAAAATACTTTGTCACAGTTGGCATTCAGGTTACTAAATCTCAAGACATGAACATGTATCTGTACCGCAGGCCATAGCTAAGAGGATTTCATTCAAAACATTTACAGTATCAGTTGTATGTAGTCACATTCCTGAGCTATTCTGATGGGAATCTATTCATTTCTCATTGTTTCAGATTCCATTGATTGTCGCAAATGTCCACAGCACCAGTGGTCCAATGAACTGCAGGACAGATGTATTCCAAAGCATGTAGATTTTTTGGCATTTGAAGATTTGCTTGGGATGTCCCTGGCATTCATTGCAGTAATCTGTTCCTTGTTTACTCTAGTCATCCTTTCACTTTTCATCAAATACCGTGAGACACCAGTTGTGAAAGCTAACAATCTAAGCTTGAGCTACCTTCTCCTACTGGCTCTAATACTTTGCTTTCTCTGCTCCCTGATGTTTATTGGTCGTCCAATGAATGTGAACTGCATGATACGCCAAGTCGCTTTTGGTGTTGTCTTTTCATTTTGTGTGACTTGTATTCTAGCAAAAACCGTTGTTGTTATCATCGTATTTAATGCAACACAGCCAGACAGCATATTAAAGAAGTGGGTTGGGACCAATGTACCCTCCTATATTATCTTCATTTGTACAGCAGTTCAAGTCCTTATATGCACTTGCTGGCTTACAGTATCACCACCTTTTCCAGTACTTAACATGAGCTCTGAACCTGGATGGATAATTATGGAATGTAATGAGGGTTCAGCCATAGCCTTTTGGTGCATGCTGGGATATATCTGCATCCTTTCAGGGATCAGCTTTCTGGCTGCTTTCATGGCAAGGAAATTACCTGATACTTTTAATGAGGCAAAATATATCACCTTCAGTCTCCTAGTTTTTGCTAGTGTCTGGCTTTCCTTTATTCCTGCATACTTGAGTACTCATGGAAAGTATATGGTCTCAGTTGAGATTTTTGCCATCTTATCTTCCAGTGCTGGAATGCTTGGATGCATTTTTCTGCCAAAATGTTATATCATTCTACTGAGACCTGATCTCAACACTAAAGAACATTTGATCAAAAAGGGAAAGCTGCATTAACTATGAGGTTTGGACATTTGCATTAAATGTGTAAGAAAATGTCTGTGTGTCTGTCTATATTATATTTATATATACATCTGTTTCATGTACAGTGCAGTTAAGAGTAAAAAATAGATGTATTTTAACTAACTACCTTTTACAAATTGCTAAAGATTTCATCAACATGAAAACTGCAATTGACATTGAGCCTTGTAGAATAAAGAAGGAATACTATTTAATGTTTTAAAAAGCTAACTGCATTAATATTAATCATGTTTTTCTCTTTGTTTAATAGTAAATCGCAATTTGATGTTCCTGTTTATTTTTTATTATATTCACTGCATATTTTTGTGATTTTTTTTTCCTTTTCTAGGACTCTATCAGGCTATTAAAAATGTTCACATGTATCTTTTGCAGGATATTTAATATTTTTTCCAAATGAGCAGCTAATGAAATGCAACCATTTTCATCATACATTGTCCTACATATTATTTTACTGTAGCTGCATTAGCAGTTTTCTTCAGGATGTGAGTATTTAGTTTAGCTGAATAAGACAGCTTTTACAATTGCCTGCTTGTTAATACTCCATCAATCACTTAGTATATCCTGTTTGATATCTTAAATATATTTATAAACTTTCACAGTTACTAAACCAAACTGTTTCTTAACATTTTTCAGCAAGTCAGTATATTACGTACTTATTATTCACAAATATTACATTCTATTACATAGCAGATGTTTTTCTCTTCCTTTACAGCATAACACTATATGAATCATTTAATTTATTTTTGAAAATTGTTTTTCATATAATAAACATAAAACAAGATTACCCACAAATGTTTTCCTTTATGTGTAAACAAATGTTATGACAACTATTTCTGTAAACATCTCTGTGTCTATTATTTTTGTACAGGAGTTTTCTTCTCATGCCTCTGCTGAAAATGGGTTATTTTGTTGCTTAGTCAGACTTAGTTTGTATGAAATGATAGTAATAAATAACACATTTATGACAGGAAGGTGAAAATCTGGTAACTTTATTAATATTATTATTTATTTATTATTTTTTTTTTTTTGCTGTAACCCCCTTTGACCATCCGGCCTCCACCTAAACACCTCTACCTTGATGCCTGTTTTGTTTCTTCATTTACCCAAAGGTAGAATCCTGAAGATAACGCATCTACTTAAAATGAGGGTTGAATGCTGGGAGCTGTGTCATCTTCTAGGACATGGAGACTGGGATTTTCTAGTTAACAATTACACTCCCCCTATTGCAGAACTACTCATTTTGTGTTCAGTTTTGACAATGAAATATTAAGAATTTGAAACCTTTCTGAAGAAAACAGTTTAAATGTTAATATAAATGCATATCATGATGTTCTTTCTTCTAGCAATTGGCCCACTTTTAAATGTGAAATTAAACACTGTTTAAAGATAAGAACTTTCACATCATGACAGATACTTGAAGCTATTGTATCAATGAAGTTTGAAAAGCCATTTATTGCATTACAGCTGTCATACATTTCCTATTCACACCACCTTCTCCAGAATTCAGTAAATTATATATCTTCACTCTAGAAATAAAGGTAATGAAATCTGTTGTGCAACATGAATACAGCGGTAAAGTATCACATATACACTTCTGTGAGCAAACAGGGATTTGCACTCCAAGCAAAATGGTTTCTTGGCTGTTGGTCAGTTCTCTGTAAGTTATATATAATTCAGTAACATGTCAGTTTATGTAGGTTCTATATAATGAAGGGTGTACATAGAAGCAATATAAACTTTCTATACAGTAGGATGGCCTTAATTTGGCTTCTGATTGCTGTACACTGTTAACATCTTGTGGAGATAAGATATTAAGATTAAAATAATAAAGTGGAAGAAATAATATACAAACTATCATGGCTGCTTTGGCATTACAAATACTGTTATTTTACAATGACACTAAAACATGATTGTCTTATTTTTTTTTTAGTTCTTTTTTGCATGAACTAGTAAAAATTCAGAAACAAAATACTTCCTTGCTGAATACCTCTGACGTATGAACAGTTGCATGAACTACATTCTAAGTCTATATTGTGATAATAAATAGTTAAACCTTACTTAGCTTATAAGAGATGAATATGTTATAAAACAGTTTTATTAACTGTAACAACACATTTCAGGTATTGCTCTATAATACTTGATGTAGAAAGCAAGGTGAGCCAGTGCCAATAAGGAGATGAAGCAGACTCAGAACCCAAAGTTGTAAATACTGACCAACTCGAAAAAGCCACAGTACAAACTCCAATGCGGACACTGCTTTATTGCTCTATAATACATTGTAGACATCACAGATAGGTCTATAGACATCGTATTCATTATGTCATATTATACTCCACTAAAGTATGGTGAACGGAACAGAACACATCCAAAAATCAAGGTGCAAACCACCGTACTGAATGAAATCATAGAAGCATTTTTGTCAAAAGGTGCTGCTGACCAGTCAGTAGAAAATGCTTTCTACCTCTAGTCGATTCCAAGTAAAGACAGTCCAACAGCAAACACATTCATACCTGCATCTTACACACACACACACACACACACACACACACACACACACACACACACACACACATACATATAGATAAATAAATAGCTAGCTAGATAGATAGATAGATAGATAGATAGATAGATAGATAGATAGATAGATAGATAGATAGATAGATAGATAATATATAATTTAAAAACTGCAAAGCAAAACCAAAAATGATAACAACTGTAATATATATATATATTATTCAGAGGACAGGCCTACTATGCTCAATATGTATGAGTTTAACCTCCA
The DNA here is from genome assembly GCF_019279795.1 of Protopterus annectens. Lineage (NCBI taxonomy): Eukaryota > Metazoa > Chordata > Ceratodontiformes > Protopteridae > Protopterus > Protopterus annectens. The sequence goes on from NC_056739.1 coordinate 259,213,814, forward strand.
CTTGCCTTTATTTTCTTCCTCTCAGGCCTTTATTGCCAGTGAAAAAATGACATGGCATCTCTTAATAGATTCATATGCACATGAAATATAGCAAGCAAATTTACAGCTTCTGCCATTATACACATATAGTCTAATTTAACATACTTCAAAGTGGATGCTTCCCTACACAAGCTCAAGCAGAAATGCTAAAGTGTCAGCAGCAGGCAGAACAAAAATACAAATGGCATAATGCCAAATTCTGTTTTCCATAGCAGATCATTGGCAGTGCAGTTTCTAAGTAGGCATCATCAGTGATTCACTTATTTTGGGAGAGGTCTCCCTTCTTTGAGGTGGTGCAACCATGGAATCGGTATTTGTCAGTTCCTGGGGTTTAGAAGACTGTGATGCTTTCCCCAGAAAAAAAAAGATTAAAATTGATTTTTTCACCCTTCTGAGTTTCAGGCAGTTTTTCCCCTGTCCTTGCAGCTTGTTGGCATTCAGAACATTGTCATTTTATAGCAGAACCTTCAGTCAAGATTGTCAATGTGCATTAGGACAGGGCTTAATCTGAGAGATCTGATTTTTCAAAAGCTACCACACTTACTAATCCTTATCTGCTTTAACTTTATTAGTGAGAGCTGAAGTAGGTAAAGTCATGCTTCTGTAATTAGTCCACGTGTGTCTGCTGACTACAATATTTCCTGCTACCCCTTTGCCCTCCCTTCTTCCATTTACTGTCATTGCTGTCTTCTTAACTCACTGTAGTGCTGACCTCTGCTTGACTTACAGTAATGAAACTCTCTCCTTTTATTATACCTCACTAAAACTACCCCAACATTTTTCAGCAATATTTCTGGTTACCCTCTTGTAAATGCCTTCAATATTTCCTTCTATTGAATTCATATGGATCCTACCCTAACCTGTGAACATAACAGCAGTATACCTTTATAACTTACAACAATATATTACACTACAAGTTACAAACATTAGCAGACTTTCATTCAGCCTACCAAACACTATCACCTTCATCATTACACTCTAGAAAAACAAGCTTCATTTTACTCTACTAAAATACCAACACAACTTAACTACAAACATTAATTTTATGAAATAAAACACCTACTATTTTGACTTATTTGTTTTCTTCTTCTTCTTCTGTTTCTACTGAGCATCTAGTACAGACCAAGTAATGCTTTTATTATCCTTCCACTCCCACACAAACACTTAATCTACAAATGGTTAATAGTACAGCAGTAAACCTACTGATATTCAGACTTAACAACTCTTAAAGTATCTACCAGCAAAGCGAACATGTTTATCTAAACAACACAGATATAATCAACAATTACTACAGAAGTCTAAATACCATTATAAACTTAAACACAGATTAATTCTAAAATGTAGAGATATTCACCATAACCCAAGATTTAACACACATAATACTGTCTTCAACCGGTGGTACAGCGGTAGCATTGTTGCCTCACAGCAAGAGGTTCTCCCGTTCGATTCTCGGCTAGAGCTCCTTCTGTGTGCAGTCTGCATGTCCTCCCCGCAGTCGAGTGGTATTCAAAAGACATGCTTAGGGCATGCCTTTGTTGAAGGCTGGGCATTAAGCTGGCACCTCAGCACCGTAAAAATCTAATGCCAATCATTAGTGGACCGGAGTTCTGCTGTGGCGACCCCTAATCAGGAAAAGCTGAAAGAAGAAGAACAACAATACTGTCTTCAACAATCCTAACACACCTTGAGGATCAGCACTTGGCATTAAAAGTAAGTCACAAAATGTTCATAGTATGAGAAATAAAATAATAGACTTGAATAGTTGTTCTGTCTCTCTACATCCCTGACATAATTGCAGTAAGAGAAATCTGGCTTAAATCAGAAACATAAGATTAAGAAATACTATCTCCTGGCTACGTCATTGTCCTTAATGATTGTTCTAATGAAAGAGGTGATGGTGTAGCCGTGTTATTCTCAATAGCTGTTAACCTACCCATGCATCTGTACTAGCACTAAACATTTTTAAGGTTGAAATACTCATAATCACACTTAAAATTAACTAAAAAATGATATATAGCAACTCGCTATATACCTCCTTGTGCAGGCAAATCAGCCTGTGTGAACCTATATTATCTTGGCCAACTATAAATATAACTGTTTAATTCATTCATTCTGATGGAGCTCAGGAAGTTTGCACTGTAACGTCCAATGGGTGGAGCCTAAGCATTTTGACAGAATCAAATTATGTCCTCACATTCCAAACAAATGTTCATATCTCTGGAACCACAGTGGTTATAAAAGAAATATAAATGGCAAACCCTTCAGCACAAACTGTTTTATAGTGCTAGTATTCTTTAGATTCTAGGTCTTAAACTGAATTTTATAAATAACAGTAAATGCGGTAACTATGACATTAGTAATATTTTGTAAAGAACTTACAATATCTCATCAGCATTTTATTCATCTAGCCGAGAGCTTTCATATCAGGTTAAGGAGTTCTGTCTGTGATACTTGGTTATTGAAATATTTAGAAAAATGTGAAAATTAAATCATACAAATTAATATCATGAAAACAACAGTTACCTCTTTACCTGCACTAGACAGAGGTCAAATGTTAATGCAGTTGAGTTTGCCACTGTGTAAGCTTTCAGATGAAAGCCTGTTTTCCTAATTAATGATGCAAATATGAACAAGCAATATTTGAGCCTAGAGGCATCAGTAGAAGTTAACTGCAGATGCACCTGAAGGCGTCACGCAGATAATCCTACATGACCTTACAGCTGATTGGCTTAACTGTCCTCATAAAACTATTCTCCCCACTAACAAGCTATATGGATTAAGACAGCTAATACACATCAATGCAAAACATCTAAATTTATTAGAAAGGGATATTGACATCAAAATTACCCATGCAAGGAGTATACCCAACACAGTTAATAATCAAAACCCAGTTTTTACTAAATGGAAATCCATCAAAATTCATAAAAACATTTGCTATAAAACAGTCAGAAATACAACCAATTCTGGTAATGAAAAGTTTGTCTATCCTTTTGCATAGCAGCTGGGAACCAGTAAAATGCTACCTTTTAGTGACACAGTTACTTTCTTCAATAAAACCTTCCTCTCCATATTAAATTCCCTTGCACAGAAAAAAAGAACCAAATCAAAACCAACACCATGGATAGCTCAAGGTATCAAAAAGTTAATGTACAATAGAGATCAAGCATGGACAGATGGCATTCAGAAAAACAACAATCAACATCAGCAGCAGCACTTATAAAACTTAACTAAGAATACTGTTCTAAAGGCTAAGCAGAACTACTGTACTACTCAACACAAAAATGACAGTAGTGCCCCAAATGGTAACCATTAAAAATGTTGGGACCCACTAGAGGAAGTCCTGAAAAGCAGAGACAGAATGGCTGAAAGATTGGACTTACATATCCTAAGTCCAAGATACCATTTCTTAGAACAGTCTTTTCTCTGAGGTATGGCAATCTTGGAATTGGTATACATACATTTGGGGGTATGGGTGGTGCAGGGGGTGGTTGCCCCCTGCAAAAAGAAGTTTTTAGGAGAAGAGTGGTTTTCAAGATTTACTTTTCTCCTCCATTTTTAGTCTTTTTTCTGGCTTTTCAGCACTCTTCATTTCAGTGCAGATTTTTTAAGAGAAGTCACCCCAAAACAATTTTGGTCATCAATCAGTAAACTTATTTAGCTTTGCAAAATAATTATAACGCTGATCTTTCATTAATTAAACAAACAATAACCTAACATGCAGCTTTAATTCATTCTATATAAGTGTAGCTAACTCTCTTAATAAAGCATGTATACCCAACACAGCAGTAAATAATAAAGACAGTGCCATTACTACTGTCTCACTTATCAAAACCTTCTACTGGCATGATACAAAAATATTCAAAATCTTAAGGCCACCGCTCTCTTGAATCACAAAACTTTTTTATTTATATATCTCAAAATAGTTGCAAATGCCTTTGCATACCCAGTATCTGTACTTATCAATTGCTATCTCCAAGAAACGATTGTCCCAAAACTCTGGAAACAACCCTATGTTATTCCACTTGCATAAAGGTAGTAAATCTATTGAGATGGCAAACAACAGACCTGTAGCCATCTTGTAATCTCTCACCTAAAATAATTGAAAAATGTCTTCACTTTATGGCTGACCAACTATGAAACAAAGAAATACTTTCTACTACACAGCATGGCTTTAGTCTATGCCACAGCACAGAAACAGCATCACTAATTTTCCTCAACTATGTTCAAGAAAGACAAGATCAAGGTGAAATTGTGACATCCCTATTTCTAGACATATCCAAAACATGATATAATTTCACATCAAATATTATTGTCTAGGCTGAAGGAACCAGGTCTGACAAGCAATGCCATCAGGTGGTTTAAAAGTGACCTCAGCCACCAAGCGCAGTGTCTGTGCTAGACAGATGAGTTGTCAGCTTCTCAGGAAACAACATTACGTATGCCACAAAGTCAATACTCTTTAAATATATTTATAAATAAAATACATTTATCCTGTCTCCCAGCACATGCAATCCAATAAGCAGTCGACTCAACACTAATATGTACAGCCTCTTCAATCAAACAGCTGCAAGATGACCTATATTTCTTTACAAAAACTAAAAACTGGCTAGACCAAGCTAAAGTACTCCTAAAGTCAAAGAAAATTAAGTTAGAGCTTTTATGTTTTATGTTGGTCAAACTAACAGAGAACTATTTTTTAGAATTTAGGAGCACCTTTATGCAATTGAAAAGAATGATTTAAACAATGCATGGGGAAAGCATTATGCTACTACTAAATGTAAGGGAGAACCCAAGTTCTTAGTTTTACAACAAGTTTCTGATTTTGCTAATAGATGATGCTCAGGATGATTTGGACTAGAGTGAGTATTGCTGGTAGTTGAAATTAGATGGCAGCTGTCCTTCAGGATTAAATAGCAAAGAAAATTTTAAAATATTTCTTAAGTAGAGAAAGTTAAGGCATTAAGCCTTCTGACTGGTTAATAAGTTTAATTGTTTAATTAGTTTGTATTTAAAAATGTAGGAGTTTAAATGTTCATTCAGTCTGAAGAAGTCTTATGTAGACGAAAGTGCTTACTGAGTGGAATTTTGTACAATTTTTGTGGTTGGTTTATATATATTTAATGGAATTTTACCTTCAACCTAGCAATTAGACTTATACAACTTTAAAAATAATATCAGTCGATAATACTAGAACTGAGATAGTACACAATGCAGAACTACTAGGTAGAATGTAATATAAATAGGACTTGCTGGAGAGATAGGTATGTATCCCAGAGACTACCCCGTCTATGAAACAGGCTCCAATTCAATGTGAAGCAGAGTTCCTCCCTAATCCAATTCAAGTGCAACTTGGACAACTGGATGGGAAACTGAAAATTCATCCCTGGTTTGGCACCTATGTCTCTGATGCAAACAAGTAACCTGTAAATGGTTCATCTCTCAGGCCTGTGCTTACACTTATCAAGGGTATCAGATCTTGTCAGAGATTTGGGATGCATGGCTAGGCTTAAAAAGGCCCTTGTGGTCATTAGTCTAGTAAACACCTATGAACCTATGAATAATTGACAAAAGATTAAGATTTGATCAGCATATCCAACATATTAGCCTTAAACTAGGACTTCTTTATAAAGGAAACATTTTATGTGGTATGCTTTTCAAAAAAAAAACACTATAAACTAAAACTTCTTTACAAAGTAAACCTTTTCTATCAGACCATACACATAAGACCAAAGCTTATACCTATCTATTCCCTAAACTCCTGTATGTTTTTTCAGTTATAAATAACCTAAAATCCTCTTGGGTCCAAAGTGGTGCAATCATATAATAAGATTACAATGTTTGCAAGTGACCACATTAAACAAACACATCACTGTCTTGCACTTTAGCACTTTCACTGGCTGGCGCTACCTGAACCATTTGCCTCCACTCACATTAGGATTGCCTGCAATATCCTCTACAGTCCAAACAAATACTCTGGCACCAGCCATTTATTAAACTGGTCCTCACCCCACTGACACCTCTATTTACTGAGGTAATACTTAGTGTTTACTCAAAAATCTAAAAGTCATAATGGTGACTCTCTACCCTCTGTATATATTGCTAATCTGTGGAACTCTGTCTCAGCAAACATCAGAAATATGTTCTCTCATCTACTATATAGAATCACCTTGAAAACAAAGCTGTCAAAAAAATGGCCCTGCACTTGTACCCCCTCCCCAATAGTAAACACACATTTCTTCTCCCATCTGTTTTTAAACCCCCAATGAGATCATATCTATCAACAAATCAAACCTGTCCTTGCAAAAATATCATTACTGAGTCCCCTTTTTATGCTGCCAAATAAAGTAAGCATCACAAAATCCCAACATGATCTCACCTGCTTACATATTTCATGTAAATAACTAGTTGGATAAGACATACATATGCTTCACTCGGTGTCTACAAAAAGAAATTTCAATGTAACTTTATACATAAACTGTAAAACAATGCTGATTGTTTGGATAAGTTTGGATTTAGTATGCTGTACATACAGTGCAGTGTATTTAACATGGTGATCAGTTGTTAGACCATGTACAGTTTAGTGTTATCTGACATATTGTTATTATTAGCTCATGCTAATTGCCTGTGAAAGGATATGTAATGTGGAACTTCTTTCTCTCTCTTTCTGAGTCAGACTTTAGAAGTAATCGAAAGACTAACAAGTAAAAAAAAAAAAAGATGGAGAGCACAAATAACCCCGTTAGTGATGTATACAGTTTAGTTTACAACTATATGCTCAAAAAGTTAAAGGACCATCACAACACTAATTCATTTTTATATTCAAGATTTCTTAGCATTATACTTTCCTTTGATTTATTAGCCATTCATTTCTGCTTTCACAATTGCTGGGGTTTCCAGTGTTTTACCTCAGGAATGTTGTAAACTGGTTATTTAAATGTTTATAGCTATTCAACATACATGAAAAGGAAAAAAAAGCATGTCTGAAATTGTGGTATAGCATAATATCAAATATGCATACTGGTGGTTTTTGAGATCATAGATACTAGTATGATCTTTTCTGCCAAAATTTTTCGTTGTTTTCAAAGAAATTATGACTATCAGAGAGCAGCATAACATCATATTTAGATTAAAAAAAAGGTGATATTCTTGGATGTTAGAAAAAATAAAATAAAGCAGAGATATTATAAATATGAGCTTATCAAAAAGCATGGATATTATAAAGATGAGCTTGTCGTGAAATTAAACTAAATCCAAATCCATGCTGTATGGTAAAGCCATACTGAGTGATATCTTTACTATGCATATCATAGGTTCATAATTTCATAGGTTGGTACTAGGCTATTGGCCCTAGAGCCTCTACAAGCCTAGCCATAACAATTCCCTGGATATTTCTTCCCACACATTTACTTCTCTGGACCCCAGTCTAGCAGGGCAACTGATGTGATCCCTGGGGTGAATTTCCTTTCTCCCATCCAATCATCAAGGTTCCATTTGAAGAGGGCCAAAGAGGTGCTCTGCTTGACATGTATGGGCAGTCTATTCCAGAGTCTGGGGAGTCTCTGGGTCAGGAACCTATCCCTCCAACATGTTTTGATTATTGTGATGACAAGGTTTAGATCCCTGGAGGGTGTGGCTCTGAGGAATTGGGATTTCTTTAAGTGTAGCATGTCCAACAGCTCTGGGTTTGACATGGCCTTGTATGTTAAGCAGAGATCGCCTTAGACTAGACGATATGCGACAGAGTATAGCTGGAGTTTTTTAAGGTGGTCTGCATAGGGCATCTGCTTTAGGCCTGTGATTCTTTTAGTGAGGAATTTCTGTGGCCTTTCCAGTTGTTGCAGATGTCTTGAGAGGTACATACCAAATAGGGCATTGTATTCTTTAATGGGTCTAATGAGGGATGTGAACAGTGGGACAATGACCTCCTTTTTTCTGGATAAAAAGCCCTTAGAGATGAGGTGTGCCACATAGAAGGATTTCCTGACTGTTGTGGTGATGTGGATATTGAAGGTGAGACCACTGTCCACCTGTGTCCCTAAGTCTCTTATCACACTTTTGGTGTTTAGTGTACTGCCACCTATGTGGTAATTCACAGGTACATGTTTTTTCCCCAAAGGGGATAACTATACATTTTTTGGCATTGAGCTTGAGCCCATGACTCTGGCACCAAGAAGCTGTTTCTGTAAGGCCCTTATGTAGAGTATCAACATCATTTGAGGATTCAATAATGGCTCCCAGTTTGCAGTCATCTGTGAACTTTGTTAGCCAGAGTCCCTTAGTGTTGGCCTGTACTTCAGAGAAGTAGATGCCAAACAAGAGAGGTCCCGGGACTGAACCCTGAGGTACTCCACTTGTCACTTGTCTGGAGCTGGATTTGGAGTCAACTACTTTACAGTGAGGGTTCTGTCAGTAAGCCAATTGGCAACCCATCAAGTGACATAGGGATTAATGTGCAGCTTAGTATGTTTATCTATTTTTCCAGAATGGGGGATGGTGTCAAAGGCCTTGGCAAGCTCCAGATAGGCTGTGTGGACTGCCTTACCCTTGTCCACGGCTCTGGAGACTGATTTGAAAAAGTCAATCAGGTTTAGGAGACAAGATTAGCCCTTCACGAACCCAAACTGGGTGGGGTCCAGTGTTTTAAGGTTGCCATTGTCTTTGTTTATAAGTAACATGATAATACGTTCCATGGCCTTAAAGATCAGGCTTGTCAGATTGATGGGGTGATAATTCCCGGGATCCAAGGTGGATACCCCCTTGTGGAGTGGGATAACTGTAGCTGTGCTCCACTCAGTGGGCATGAAGCCTGAGGTGAGGGTATGATTAAACATGACACTTAGGTGAGGTGCCAGTTCATTTTGTAGCTCATATAGTACACAGCCCAGGATGTCATCTGGTCCCATGGATTCTGTATTCTTAGCTTTGCAGAGTGCATTTTTTACCTGTGTGGCCGTTATTGCCAGAATTTGGCAATCTTCTGGTATTGAGATGGGCCATTTAGGGGGTGAGAGGGGTGGTGAAGTTGGCACTGAATCAGTCTGCCAGGATATTGGCAATATCCTTGAGATCAGTATATTTAATGCCATTCTGTTGTGGCTCAGAGCAGATCTGAGCATTGCCATTTAGATTCTTGACATAGTTATAGAATACCTTGTGGTTGTCTTTGGAATCTTTGGCAATTTTATTTTTGTAACTAGCTTTGGAGGATTTTATGAGGGATCTCAGATTCTTACAGAGGCTGCTAAGGGAGTTTTTTTGCATCCTGGGATTTTCCTCTTTTCTGTAACAGTTTCTTCCTTTTGTTGTAAAGTTTGTTTATGGCAGGGGACCACCAGATTGGCTTCATTTTTTTGGAAAACATCTTGGTTCTATTTGGGATGACATGATTCATGCACAAGTTGATGTGCTGTTACAATGCCTTAGTGTAGGATTCAGCAGTTGAACTTTCGGTTCCCGTCTGCATGGGTGTCATGAAGTTTGTCACTTCTGACTTGAGTAGCATGAAGTTGGCTTTGGAGAAGATTTTTATGAAGGTTTCCTTACTGGGGGGGGGTTGGAAATAAGGTTCCAGCAGGTACCACTACTTAACTCATATCTTCAGATTAGAATTTGTGAACAGGGCCAGGGTATATGTTATCGTATGTATGCATGTATATCTGTATACGATTATATCAGAAAACAATGACTATACACAAGAGTGAACCTCAAATGACTGAAAAAAAGAGAAAATGCAGGAAGCAATGAAACATCACTAAGAGTAAATTACAAAACACAGAGTATTTCTCTTTCACTGAAAAAGCCCACCTTTAGTAAACCCAAGCTACAAAACCCCAAATGTTGCTTCGCCAGAGAGAAAAAAAACATTGGTAGGGAAAGGCATTAAGTCTTATTTTATATTTTTTTCAAGGAAGGACAAAATATAGTGGGTATAGGGCTCAGAATGTGATAAAATGGATTCACTATGTAATTTTGAAATATTGAAATCCCGAATTTCAGTATTTCGAAATTACATAGCCGAAGTCACCAAACAACAAAACCCTAAAACCGCAAAATTCCGACACTACACTACAGATGCAGCACACAAAAACACATACACACCACTTCCCTCCAACTCAAATATAATATCCTACACTACAGATAGCCGTCCTGCACCCCTCACAGCCCCTACTTATATATACTAACTCCGAGATCGCACAGATACACACAAGCCAATCAGTCCCACACATTATACACACCCTCGCACACACGCATCACAGTCAAAACACAAACTGACAAACACTAAAACCCCTAACCAACAGACATACACATACATACGTACCCAAACTCACATCTTACCATTCACACACCAGAACACCAGAAGCACTAATTCACATTCTCCGTACCTCGGTTTACCGGTATTTCAAGACTTCGGTATTTTAATTTCAAAATACTGAAATTCGGTATTTCGAAATTAAAAAGGGAACCCGATAAAATAACTCCCAAATGCACTACCAACATAAGCAGTCTAATACTTAAGATGCTGCATAAACCTTGTCTAATAATAATAAACTGCAAAGAGAAAGCATGAGAAATTAGAGGTTCCTCACAGAAAGAATAAAGGGCATAAACAAAATGTCCTTATCTCTATTATCTGTCTCCTAAAGACTGCTGACACGTGATTTGATCCTGGCATACAAGGCATCCTTGTATCCTATTCTGGTGGACCTTTTGGATAGCCACAAAGTGACTAGCACCAGAACTACTATCTAAGAATTTAAACTTTTCTTGTGATTTAAATAAGATATGTTTGAGGGCAGGTATGTATCTCAGTGAAAATAGTCTTCCCATTCATGTGAAGCAGAGCCCTTCCCTAACCATATTCAAGCATAGCCTGTACCAGCGGATGGGAAATTGGAAATTCACCCTTGGTCTGACACCTATGTCTCTGATGAACATTTAATTATGCAATTATTAGCACACAGCTCTTAAAATAACCTCTAAGACACATTAACTCATGGAATACATTTGGTGTGTATGCTAGGCTTACAAAGGCCCCAGTGGACATTTGCCTAGTGTACACCTCTGAAGCTATGTACGGGTCAGAAATGTTAAATCATGTAGAAAAAGCAGCACACAGTTGTACATTGTGTGGTTCATAGCATAGAACCTTCCCAGTGGAAGTGATGGCAAAATTTGCAATCCCTCAATATCTACAGAGCAGGTATAACTCTGTTTTTGTTCAGCAGAGCCATATGTCTTATACGTGGATTATTATTCTGAACTCCCTGAAACTGTCATAGTAATAGACACAAGAAAGGAAAGTGTGATTTGTATATTAAAGTGTATATTCTCAAAACTGGATAAGCAATGTCATAGCTACCAATGATCCACAAGACAGAAGTAAAGAATTCAGTAGGTTTGTGCATGAAGGAAATTCAGATGGCTGCCTGGTGAAATCCTGAGGAACATACCTGTAAATATCAGGGTACCATAACTACAGTTGTGAATGTGGGCAAAGATATATGAAATTCAATGTCATGTCACCTTATTTATTTATTTATTTACATTTGTTTACCAGGAAATTCCGACTGGACACAGGTCCTTTTTCAGTGGAGGCCCAGGGAGAAAAGCTCCACAGAATGACATGGTAGATGGTAAACAATAACAATCAAGGTATGCATACAGTAGAGGTGATCATGACATGGAGAAATACAGGAGCAAATTAGGTACAATTAAGTATAAACTCATTACAAATTTTGAGAAATAAGAAGTAAAACACAGCGCTACAAATGTTCTAGGCAGTAACTAGATAACAATAACTGACTAAATGAATAAATAAATCCTGGAAGGATTAACATGCAGTGAGTAATCTTCAGTTCAGTTTTATAGTGATAGAGGGGATACTCTATCTAAATCTGGGACAGGAGAGAAAACATTGAAATGGGGGTTATTAGTCGGGGTTTGGACAAGGACAAAGCCAGTGAGAATTTAGGTGAGATTTAAGTGCAGTCTTGAAAAGACTGCAGGAAGGAAGGGTAGTTATGGTATTGGGAAGGTTGTTCCAGAGCTTGGATATGGTGCAGGAAAATAATGCTTCACTTGCTAAAATTTTCCTACTGCTTCAAGGTAAAGTGGTATTAGAAAAAGTATATAAAAGTAGCGTGGAATCCAGATCTCCCTTTTTTAGTAGGTAAAGGGTGGCTATAAAAGTTTAACAGTGATTTGCATAAGTCCCTTTCCTGTCTGATACTATATGTTGTACCTCTTTCCTCTCATATTATATTCCAATTTAGAAAAGAATGTAGGAGGAATTCCATATTGCACCGAACAAGTATGCACCCTACACATGTATACAAAAACATAGTTAACGGCCAGGTGCTAAGGGCTTCTAGACTTACTAGTCAAGATTCCAAGTTTTTAGAAACAGCTGAGACTCTACACAATGAGTTTCAAGAGAGAGGCTACAAATCTAATGAGATGGCAAGTACCTTTCAAGAAAGTGTAGGAGAGAGGAATTCAAAAGGGAAACCCTACCTACATAGGAATAGTCATCTGGATACTGCAAGAATGGAGAATACAACAGTATTGAATAGACCAGTAGTGTCCTTTACCAACAACAACAGGAAAATTAGAGAGATCTTCACAAAAAATTGAATATTTTGACTGTAGCTGATAAAGTACATCATTTAGTAGGAGATACCCCAAGATTCATTTACAAGACCACAAAGTCTTTGAAACACCTGTTATACTATGAGAGGAAAGAGGAACGAGATAAAGTATCAGACAGGAAAGGGACTTATGCATGTAGGAACTGCAATCAATGCAGTTATATGTTGAATGGTAATGTTTTTACACACCCAGATACAGGACGACACTATGAATTTGGGATATATATGCTGACTGTAAAAAATGTAATTTGGTTTATCTGGCAGTATGCATGACATGCACATCCTTTTATGTTGGCATGACTACTAGGACTCTTAGAGAACGTGTAAGAGAACACGTATGTGCCATTAATAGAGACGATGATAACAATGCTTTGGCCAAACATGTGATGATGAAAGGCACGACACATACATTTAAGTTTATAGTCATAGAATTGATATATAGTGATGTCAGGTTGGGTGACTATACAAATTACACTGAACAGAGAGAAGCAAGGTGGATTATGAGGCTACACACTGATAGAGCCTCTGGTTTAAATGAAAGAGTATCTTTGAAACCCTTCCTTAGTGCAAGAGGTTATAAACATTAATTTCTATTTTTATTAATATATATATATATATATATATATATATATATATATATATATATATATATATCAAGTGGTACTTGACACTTTATTGTTACACCTAGCCTGTATGAGATATGACTTCCTGGTATTGCTTTATTTTATTAAATAGTAGTTTCCTCACTGTGAGAAGCATTTATATGATTTTTATAGATTTTTTTTAGCATTCTATATATGCATATATATTTTTACTATATGACACAATATGCTAGATAGTTGTTTTCCATAGTGTTCTTTATAGAGATTTTATGTTA
>NC_056739.1:259232376-259277376 GCF_019279795.1 Protopterus annectens
ACAGAACAGTCTAAAATATGACTTATCAGGATGCCTGGAACCATTATTTAACAATAGTGTAAAAACAGGCTTTATACCACATAAATGGTGACAGCAATGGTCATCCCCCATCATAAGGAAGGACATTCAACAGATCAAGAAAAATACAGACTCATTAGTCTGACTAGTGTAATTTGCAAAGACATGGAAAAAAATATAGAAATTATCAACAAGGACATAGGAGAGCTGCAGACACTGGATTTATCCCAATTTGGCTTTGTCAGAGGAAGGTCATGCTCACTGAATCTGGTGGACTTCTTTGAAAAGGTCACTAAGGCAATGGATGAGGGAAAAATGGTGCATACTACCTTCCTAGATCTGGCTAAAGTATTTGATACAATACCCTACGTGGTATTGTCAGCAAACTTGCAGAACTAGGTATAAACAAATTCAGGTTTGTTCAGGTAGGTATGTTGAATTCCAGTATCTCAAGACCATAAGAGCGAAAGTGCAGTTGCTTGAAACTGCATCTTGTGAAATCTTAGTTTGTTGAATCTGTAGTTGGTGTGGTGTGTTCTGTTCTTACTGGTATGCTGTCTCTTTAAGTTTTAGTGGTGTACGGGTAAGAAAGATGGTGGCCAACATGTAGTTATGTTCAGAGATTCAGGCAAGCTTACAGTCTGTTAGGGTTTTGTGTAGAAATTTGGTTTAGTGAACTTTTTGGGGGAAGTTTCAGAAGTCGGTTAAGGTAGGTAGGTGAGAGTGTGTGTGTGTGTGTGTAAGGGTTGAAAGTGGTGAGTTTTGTATATATGTAGTGTGTGTGCTTCTCGTGAGATAAGTATAACAGTGTGCAATGGGAGAGTAGGGCACGTTATATTAGTTTTGTGTGTGTGTGTGTGTGTGTGTGTGTGTGTGTGTGTGTGTGTGTGTGTGTGTGTGTGTGTGTGTGTGCGTGTGTGTGTGTGTTAGCGTGACCTCACAGCTGGTATATATATGTAGCAGTGGTGGGTGGACTGCAGGGGGGCTTAAAGGTATGCTAGTGTTATGTGTTTTTTTTATTTATTTTTTTTGTGCATTTATATAGGGGGAGTGTTGGGTATTCACTTTGGTCTGTTCTTTTTGATCTTTTGGTTGTTGGTGCTCTGTTTTTTTTGTTGTTCTGCAGTTTCACTCTTATGGTCTCAAGATACTGACATTCAATATTTCAGTTGAAACCAAACTAGTTAGCCTCCATCCAATGACTCCAGGATTGAGGGTTTTTATCATAAGAGCTCCAAAAATATAAATAAATTGTTAATAATGATAGCATAAACTCACTACTTTATAACTTATTAAATAAAGCAAAATAATAAATCCAGGCAATAAACAGTAAAGACTTTTTTGCCAGCAGATACTTTTACTGACTGTTAGAAATGTTTCACAAAAACAGGTTGTTCACTTTTCACATAAAAATCAAATATGTTTAAACTGTCTCTTCTTCAAAATGAGTTTGAAGTTATTAGTTTAGTTAGTGTCTGGAAACATTAACTATGAATCTTCTTTCTTTTCCTGCCTGATAATGAAAAGAAATGTTAAAAGGAGATCTGCAGCCTTGCTACTGACACCAAGGAAGAAATGCATTTATTATATGGTAACCACAGTTAGTGGTAAGTATCAGTTATGTATGTTGAGTATAGCAGGTAGGAAAATAACAGACCTATATTTTATTTCTACAAGAGAGATTAAACATGACTGTTCTTAAATTGCACAAAGAAATGAACAATATGAGTCAATCATTCGTGAGACTGCCTAGGTCAGTCCAGTGTTAAGAAAAGCTCATTTTAAAAGGCTGGTATTTCACTAGTCACTGTACAACATTTAATGAGTAAGTTAAACCAGGAAAAGTACATCAACTTAGTGATGGCCACTGTGGGACATAAAAAAATTGTGTCCTTATAAAGGTAGTGAACACTCCATATAAAATAACACTAAAATCAATACTTAAATAAGGATGGTGGAAAAATAAAATAAAATTAGTCCTGTAAACAATGTGGTCATTGTCTTAAAGTTCCAGTACACTTTTAAATGTACATATAAGGTGCATTCTTGTCTTAATTTTGGTTTACTATTTTTAATATCCATATTAGTTAGTTTTAGTAAGATTTATATATATATATATATATATATATATATATATATATATATATATATATATATATATATATATATATATATATATATATTTAGGGTTCTTGTACACAGACCTGAAGAAGTTTAGAAGAACAAGAATGATCTTTGTTAACAATAATTTGTGAAACTAGATTATGTTATTGACAATGTATTTTTTTTGCTGGATGTCAAAATATTTTTTTAATTGCCAAATGATCTAATGTTTAAATATCTCCAACCATGTATTATAATGTCTTTGATAAATTCACATGCTTTGTTTAATAATAAACTCTTTAATAAAAAGTACCACATCATTATTAATTGCATCTAAAGTGCATAGCATTTAAATTATTAGGACATTTAGTAAATAGGCCAGTACCAGCTCAAATAACACATGGATATGGATGGGGGAAGGGATTTGAATTTGTTAACGTATACAACTACACTTTGCTTTACAACTAAATAAACCACTCCCATACCTGATAACAGTACCACAGACAATCCAACTACCAGGAACAGCAGCACATTCACAGAGACCAGTTTCTTCAGGAAGACCAGTATTAACAGCACAGTCACCAACCACTACACCAATGCTAGAGCCAACAGCAGTATCAAAACCAGACCCAGAACCACAATGAACACCCCTTCCACAGCCACAGAGAGGAATATTTCTATAACCCACTGAGATTCCAGAAAGCACAGGGGGATTTCCAAAGATTTCAGATCTTATCAGTGAACCCCAGAGAGACAGGAGACCCAAACAGTGGACAGGGTGAGGGAAATTCAATACCTGGGCAATCCTGACTGCAACTCCCACTACCTCTCAGGTCCCAGGCTCAGATGGAGGAACCACCCACAGTCACAACAATAGGTGCTCCACTTATCTGGAACCACTCTGTTAAAGCTCTGATCGAAAATGAAAAAAAAATGTATTATCTAAAGGACTTACAAACTACCAAATGTTAAATAAATAAATAGATAAATAAAATGTTTACCAAGCTGCAAGAGCAATGCAGCTCATGTACTGATAGACCTTAAAATGTTTGTGAGGAAGCTCAACTTAAAGACACAATTTCATGGCAAAATTAATGACTCTGCAAATAAACCCATTGATGAAACGATGAATCGATGTGGAATTCTTATAAGCAGTGCTCCCTGACAACTACTGCATAACAGCCACTATGGGATCATTTAAGTGACCTAATCAAGGTATACAGGCAAAGCTGCAAAAGTTAAGCAGGCTCATTCATCTGGTACTGGATTTTAATTTCTTTACTTTCAATGGCAAACACTACAAACAAAAAGTTGGTATAGCCATTGGGGCTGCCATGGCTCTCAGCATAGCTAACATAGCCCTGGACCAATGGGAGGAGGACTTTCTGTTAAAAAACAAAGACTACATGCAGCATATCACATGCTATTTGCATTTTATTGATGATGTATTATTGTGTGGGAAGGTGACACCTTGCAGATTGGAGATTTTATCACTTACCTCAATCAAACTACCCCCTTCCTGAAATTTACATTTTCCCACAGCTCTGCTTCAATCACTTTGTTAGATATGCAGGTTTCCAAGATATAATAGAATCACCACTGATCTATTCAGAAAACCAACAAGGGATAACTTATTACTCCACAGTAAAAGTTTGCATCTTGCAACAAACAAGTATAATGCAGTGAAGTCCCAGGGCTATAGATTAGCTAGAATTACCACAGAGTTGGAACTCTTTCTGAGAACCTTGAACAATTTAGGCAATGATTTCCTTATTAGAGGCTTTGAAAGTCAGATGTAAAAAAACATCCTGGAATATATTGCAGAACTAAAAAGGGTCAAAGCATCTTCACTCAACGTCTCTATTAGGAGAATATTAAGAAATTCCATGGAGTCTAACAAATGCAAAAATATTTGCATCTTGACATACAATCTGGATTATTATAGTATTAAAATGTTATTAAAAATAGTTGGGCCATAATCACAGGAAATCCTTATCTGATTAACATCTTAGGTGAAGCCCCATCCTTTGTTTACAGGAAGGCCAGGAACATTAGACATTTTGTTGAATATAAACCTAGACTATATGAGAGAAACACTAAAAGATATAAAGCTAATTGTACATTTTGTGTATATATATATATATATATATATATATATATATATATATATATATATATAAAAACAGGGGCTATATTATCAGATTGAGGTTTTGCAACTTTGAACACCATATGGGTGACACCATATGAACGAAGTTGTAAAACCTCGAAAGCAAAACAAAAAACATAAAAATAAAAGAAAAACCTACCCAATCGCCCTGAACAGGGGGGCAAGCACCCCTGCACCTCCCACACCCCCGCTACTGAAATATACCAACTCAGAGATTGCAGTATGTTGAAGTAAAGGGAAGAATGCCCTACAGAGATCTCTTATTTGCTCATATGGTGTTTGAATATTTAAAACTTTGCTCTTTTAATATAGACCCTATATATATATATATATATATATATATATATATATATATATATATATATATAGGTCTACTTCAGAATGTCAACCGTTCAGAATGCCGACTTTCTTATTGCTGACACCAGATGACTGACATTTCGAAAGACCAACATCCTAAAAATAGCACCATGTACCTACCTGCAAACACAGTAAAACTATGTTATGCAGAGGGCCAAGCCCCCCCCCTGCACACCCCACACCCCCTGCTACTTAAATAGTCTCACTCCGAGATCACACTACAGTGCAGGAAAGGGGCATCTCCCAGTCCCGCACTGTAGCAGGATCTCTGCTATCATTTGTCGGCCTTTCAAACGTTCGCTCATATGGTGTCAGCCATATGAGTTTCAAACATTTGAAAGTTCGAACAAATGAAGGGCTCCCATATATACATATATATATATATATATATATATATATATATATATATATATATAAAACAAGGTGATAGTTTTTATTGCCCTTATTTAAAAAAAAACATTAAGACCAGTGCAGGGGTGACTGTAACACTACAAATATAATTTCCAGGACACAGTCCAATTAAAGTGATGCATTTTATGTGGGCAAGACTATAAATAATCTTAAGCGTAAGATTTCATGTCATCTGGCAGAAATCCACTCTGGTTGTAAAAACAATGCACTTGTGAAACATCTTTCTCTGCATAGAAGACACACAGGTTATAAGTTCCAGATACTGGAGACATGGGTGATCTTGAAGGTGATATCCTGAATGTACTAGAAAAATGTGAACTCATATGGCAAATCCTGATAGTACTAGAAAAATGTGAACTCATATGGCAATTAAAGCTGAACTCTTTCAGAAAACTTCGACTAAATTATTACTATTCACTTTATTTATTTTATTTTATTTTATTTTACATTTGTTAACCGGGATGGTCCGACTGGACACAGGTCCATTTTCAGAGTAGGCCGAGGGAGAAAATCTCCACAGTAAGTACAATTTTACACAATATATTAAAATACAGTATACACAGAATTTTCAAACAATATGTTAAAATACAGTATACAGCAGAAGACATAACAAGACCTATATATACAGGAAAACATAGTTACACATGGTTAATAACAGAATAAGTATACAAATTCAATCAGCATTAGGAGAAGACCTAGACTGTAACATATATTACAGTAGGTATATTAGGAAGTGAGGTATATAAGTTGAATAATTTGAAGATGTATATAATAGGTTCATATGTTCATAGATTCATACTAGGCTATCTGCCCTAGGGCATTTATAAGCCTAGCCAGAGTGTGTTTGGCTTTCGGCACCCATTTGAAATTAATTTTGCTATGCCCTTTTTTGAGGTTAGTATACTGTGCCTCTGTCTAACAGTGACACAGAAGTGATACCTGGGGTAAACCTACAATCTCCCATCCACTCATCAAGATTCCTCTTGAAGAGAGTCAATGAGGGAATATGCCTAACCTGGACTGGGATTTTATTCCAGAGTGAAGGGAGCCTCTGGGTTATGAATCTGTCCCTCCAGCATGTCCTATTTATTTCAGTGCTGAGGTTCAAGTCTCTCCAGCACAATGGGATTTGGATTTTCTGAGGTGCAGCATGTCCATTAATTCTGTGTTGGACATGGCTTTATACGTCAGGCACAGATCGCCTCTGAGCAGGCGGTATGCCACTGAGTAGAGCTGGAGTTTCTTTAACCGGGCAGCATATGGCATCTGTTTGAGCCCTTTGATCCTCTTGGTGAGGTACTTTTGGGGTCTTTCCAGTTGCTGCACGTGTCTGGTAAGGTACATCCCAAAAGGGGCATTTGGGCATTACAACACTTAAAATTGTAATGGAACTTAGAAAATTACCACATTGTTTGCAAGACTAATTTAATTTTATTTTTTCCGCTGTCCTTATTTAAGTATTGATTTTAGTGTTTTTATATGTTCACTACCATTATAAAGACACTATATTTTTCTGTTCCACACTACCTGCACTAAGTTGATCTACTTTTCCTTGTTTAACTTACCCATTAAATGTACATATAAGCTTGCATTCTTGTTTTAATTTTGGTTTGCTGTTTTTAATATGCATATTAGTTAGTTTTAAGATTTTTTTTGTAGCTATATATTTCAGGATTCTTTTACAGTCACCTGAAGAAGTCTACAGGGACAAAAGTCATCTTTCATCTTTATTAATAATAATTTATGGAAATAGATTATGTTTAGGACAATGTATTGTTTCTGGATGCCAATTTTTTTTTGATTGCCAAATGGTCTAATGTTTAAATATTTCCAACCATGTGTTATGTCTTTGATAAATTCACAGGCTTTGTTTAATAATAATCTGTTTAATAAGAAGTATCACATTATTAATTTTAAAGTGCATAATGTTTAAATTATTAGGACATTTAGTAAGTAGAGCAGTGCCAGCTTGAACACCACATTGATAAGTATGGGGGAAAGGATTTTAATTTGTTAACATTACACTTTCTTTTACAACTAAATAAACTGCTCCCATACCTGATAACAGGTTTAATAATCAGAAAGTTTTGGATGTAACTATCATTCTGTTTATTTATTTTTTTTGTTTGAATCGCTTGTATGCGTGCTTAATAAAGGATTTTCGACTGGAAACACACTGTCTACCCTTCTTGGATTACTTCTGAATATCTAATAGAGTTAATAATTCTGTATAATATTAATAATATTTCAAAATAAGTTTTTATTTTTTGATTTAGGACATTTTTAAGTTCATTACTTCTACTACCATTTTCTGTTTTTTTCCACACAGAGATGTTTCTTACACTGTTTTGTTTTGGACCCATTATACCTGTATAGTGAGTTGTTTGAGACTTAAGGGATACCACAGAGATTACTTGTTTCTTATTTTATTTATTTAACTTCTATGTCTTCTGGCATTCATTTTTTCAGGACCTTCAGTGAACCTGCCTGCCTACTAATTCACTCTCTGTTCAGTGATTAGTCTGTAATGTTCTTCATCTGCCAAACTGCAGAAAAGAATTATTAGTTTTATTTCATCATATTCCCTATCCAACCCTTTTACCCTCCATACAGGGTATGCAAACCCCAGTGTAAATGTCTGCTATTATCTACATCTCTTGCATATCTTCTATACATTTCTTCTAATATCCCCTGAATGGATGGTGGTTAACTAAACCACAAAAGATCAGGAAGCTATCCACCTTTCTATCGCTTCCTCCATTCTGTGCATAGAAGTTGCTAGAATGTCAAATTGCTAGAAATGAAAAAAAAGTATTTTCCAGAAAGAGAAGTACACTCGTCTTTCTTATCATTCTACATTTGCCTTTCCTAAATATTCCACCATTTTCTGTGCTGTTTTGACTCAACAAAGTTTTCGCTTTTTTATAGTCACCAAGTTGTGCATTGCCCTACTTTGCTATTTTAGATCCCACTCTGTCTTTTGTCAGCATATGTTTGCTCAGCATGAAAGTTATTTTCCTGCTTTTGACTCTCACCATTTTGTCATTTCCTTATTTTCCCCTCAACTGGATATACTGTCATTTTTCATGCTATGTGTTTTTCCTTACTATCCTAACCCTTCTCTGTTCACCTGTCATCACCTCTACGTCATATTGTGAGCTGGTTATAATGTTTATAACTCCCATGGGACCGTCTAATAGTTTGTGCATGGTTGCTAATGAAAATGAAAGGTGGGTGATTTCATTATCACATTATATCGAAGTGGTGCCCTATTGTAGCAGAAGAGTGTGACAGCAGCCACTAGCCTCTGCTTTCTCTGACATATTAGATAACAAAACAGGGGGTGGGGGATATCATAATGAAATAAGAAGATTGAGAGGAGGAAACTATTTAGACAAGAAAGAATGGAGTGAAGGGCTTGAATCAGATACTGTAAATATCTTATGGTATAATGGAGGTAATCTACAGTTTGCTCACATGAATAAAACTAGTGTTGTTAGGTGGCATATTTATTTATTTATTTATTTATTTATTGACATTTGTTAATGGGGTTAGTCGAACTGGGCATGTAGCCCTTTCTCGGTGTCGGCTCAAGGAGAAAAGCTACAGCATATACAAATATACAGCATAAAATACATTGTAATTTTTCTATCATCTTAACATTAGCTATTACTTATATCTATATATTACTAATATCTACAAAAAAACAAGTCCCTTAAAATAGTGTAGGCATTTAGCATGTCAAACTTCTATGCACGTAACAGACTGTAAGGGTAAGCAGTCATGGAAAGTGATTTTCGAAAGTTGTGGGGCCAGATTCACTAAAGCCTGCACTAAGTATACACGATATGCATTTAATAAAATTCTTTTCATATGTTTTGTGCTTTCTAGTCACTCAGAAAGATAAACTAAGTGCACATGTAGTCTACACTTTGTTGCAATCTTTATGAATCCCTGTCAATTTAAAGCTGCAATAATATCAGTAGGAAAATTAAAATCACTCAGAACAGTGTACACTTAGTGTAGGCTTTACTGAATCTGGCCCATGCCCTTTCCTGTTTTTATTCACAAAGCTTACAAAGGAAATTGAGTAATTGTTTAGAAAAAAGAAAATCATAACTTTTGTGATCACAGTTTTTGTTGCAAACTGCAGTTGGACAACAAGCATTTATAAAATTACTACATGTCGACTAATTGTGTTTTACTATACAGTCGTAGATATTTTGATTTAATAAATATATTATAGTTTTGTTCAAAGTGATTAAAAAACTGCAGCATATAAAAAGATACTGCCATATACCAGGAGTATTGTGCCTCTTTTCAAGCATTTCATGCAACAATAAAAGAATTTTATATCATGAGATAAAAGATACATTTACAGCTGTTGGAGTTTGATTCTGAGTGTCTACTGGCCAAACAAGGTTCTGAAGATAGAGTGATGATGATTGTATTCCTCAAGAAATCACTGTTGGTACAGTTTCTAAGCATGTACAGGAACAATTCCATTATATGGGAGCAATACGGTATGGCAAACTGTATTACAGGCAATTTAAAATAATGTTGTGTAGCTGAGAAGTGATTGCTACAGGGTACTGTTTATTCTGTTTTTATGTGTTTATATTTTTAACAGTTATTAATGTTTGTTCTCATTATTAATGTTTTAAACAAATTTACAAAAATACAAGTGACATGAGGCACAGGATTTACATCAAAAGTTGCACATAAAACATTTGCAAAGAGCCAACAATCTTATTGATTAATAGTAACATGAATAATGCAAATATCTGAAGCTCACTTTCTGGTTAGCCAACAGCAATACTCCTGTATATCACGTGTGAAATATGAATCCGAACCAAGGAAATCACTGAGAGCAACCAAACAGAGAATGAGCCGAAGTACAGTTTATTCAACCAAAATACAAAATTCCAAAGGACGTGCTGTGATTAACGCTGTGTACTCAAAATTGGCATTTTCGTAAAAACTTTGTCAGATACACACACCAGAATGCCTTAACAGTTTAAATAATAGAATAATTATAATGTAACCAAATACCATTAGACAACCAATTAATTAATTAATTAACTCCATTGATAAAAACAGAGCTGAGGGTAAATTCTTAAAAGCCTAAATATATATATATATATATATATATATATATATATATATATATATATATATATATATATATATATATATATATATATGTTGCAAGACTGTGAATGTTCATTGTACTGCTAAAATCAATTGTATAAAACATTCATATGAAAACAATTATATAAAACTTTTCACATGTATAACTGAATTATCTAATCTAAATAAAATACATGAATCTACTGCATAGTGTAATATGTAATGGTATATATATATATATTCAAATACATTCCAATGCTGCCCTCTAGGGATATAAAAAATATTTACAACTTTGCAGCAGTTAATTTTAGAACAGGCGCAATGGAAAGCATGTCATTGAGCCCTGGCTGTTTTGAAGCATCCAACACTATCTGCCAATAGAGCTCACGGTATTCTAATCTCACTTCCCACATGCCACCCCATGCCAGTTTTGAGTACACAGCATTAATCACAGCACGTCCTTTGGAATTTTGTATTTTGGTTGAATAAACTGTACTTTGGCTCGTTCTCCATTTGGTTGTTCTCAGTGATTTCCTTGGTTCAAGTTTTTATTCATTGACATCTTTTTGGTTCTTGAAATATGAATCCAAAAACTGAGAATTTCAGATAATTGTATAGTTTGGGCATCATACTTTCGGATGTAGGGGATACTCAGAAATGAGTTGGTGCGCCTTGTTTGCTGTGGCATAGACTGAATTCGGGCCTGCTGGATCTAGCTTTGTTTGTGTAACTTGAGCACTAATCCAGGCATTCTCTAAAGTATTCAATTGTATTTATTACTGCTTGGTAGTAACTTGATTAAAGTGTAGCTATCATTCTAAGTCTTTTGGATTAAGCACTCAGGCTTCAGACCAGTTGTTTTACATTAGGAAGGTTTGTGGCATGCACTGTGGTGGCAGGACAGGTAGCTTTCATCCCTCTAAGTTGGGAACTGCTGATTGAGAGCCCAGTGTCTGTTATTCTAAAAGTGTATTAGTTCTGGTTTAAGCACTTGGGCTTCAAGCCAGTTATTTTACATTAAGAAGGTTTGTGGTCTGCACTCTTGTGGGAGAAGAGGCTGGACTCTGCCCTTCTGAGCTGGGAATTTCTGGTTAAAGGTTTATAGTGCCTGAATATTTGAACTGTATCTTACTGAAATTGGTACACCTTGTTTGCTGTAGCATAGACTAGATCCAGGCCTGCTGAATCTAGCTTTGTTTATATGCTTGTTGTTTGTTTGCTTGTTATTTCCCTGGAACGCTAATTCCACCTAATCTGGCTTCTCAGCTTCTGTGGATCACTAGTGATATCTGCATTGCTTACTGTACTTATTTCCTTGTTTCACTTGAAAGAAAGTTACTGTTTGTCATTTTGCATTTAAGTTACCTGTAACACATTGCACTTAAGTTACCTGGCACTTGCTCACTAAAGCAATTATAAAGTCAGCACTAAAAATTAAAAGCACTACACCCTCACTCCCCACTGGCCCTGGTTTTCAATTATTAAGGAATTCCCAATATTATTCTAGCATGTCCAAAGGTCAGTTGTCAATCTCCTCTCCGGTCCAGCTGGTGAATCTGGGAATCTTGAGGCAATGTTACAACTGCCTCATGTACACAGACAACCCTCTCCTCCTCCCAACAAATTCCAACACATGTGAGAGATGCAACCATATAGCCAAACTGGAGGCTAAGCTCTCTCAACTTAGTACTGGCATAACCAGTCAGGAGGAGAAGGAAACCACACTCACTACAATTCCAGTCTCACATAGACCTACCACGACAGCAAACCAAACACATAATCACATAAAAACATACTTGGAGGCTCTAAATAAAGATCTGCCAAAGCAGCAGAGACCTCCAAAGCAGACACCCAAGCAGCCGCTACCCCAAAACAAAACACGTGCAACACATATCTCACAAAGCCAGTGTGCCGAACAGTCACAGCCCTTAAGACTAAACACACCTGATACACTTGTAATAGGTGACTCTATCGTCAGGCACACTGACGTCCCACTCACCAGGCTGAACAAGGAGAGGGTCATGGTGAGCAGCCTGTCGGGTGCTAGGATCCGCCACATAACACAAGCACTCAGGTCACTCCAAGGCAAGTACAAATATGACTCAGTCATTGTCCATGCTGGTGTGAATGACCTGAGATGTACCTCCTTGGACTACATGAAAAGAGACATAAAGGAGCTCTCTGAGCATGTAGCCCAGGCCGGTATGACCCTGACCTTGAGTAGCATCTTACTCTCACCAAGAATGATGCCACAATATGAAGACAAGATGATCAATTTCAACAATTGGCTTAAGTACTGGTGTCATTCAAAGGGGATCCAATGCCTGTCAGCTTGGGATGATATGCTCGACAAGCCACGATGCTTCATTAGGGATGGCTTGCACCTGTCACCCCTGGGCTTTTGGATATTGACAAAGGCTCTTGCTACCCCCATAGTGCCTTTTTTAGGCAAGGCCCAAAAGACAAACCCACCTCCATAGGTATCACAAGGGATAAGAAACTAAGAGTAATGCTACTCAACGCCAGAAGTCTAAACCTCAAGATGCACACACTTGAAACTCTCCTTAGCATGGAGAACATTGATATCTGTGCAGTAACAGAAACCTGGTTCAGGGCTCCCGAGAGCACCCCAGCACTACCAGGTTATACCTCATACCATGCTTTTCGGCCCCAAAACTTGGACTGAACCACAAAAGGAGGGGAAGTATCGATATTCATCAAAGATACCCACACCTCCAGGTTGGTGGCAAAGCACGAAGCATCAGAGAATATCCATGTGCAACTAACAGTGGGTAAAACTGCCTTCCAGTTTATAGCCTGCTACAGACCACCCTCCCAAACCCAGGAACCCCACTCGGCCTTCCTGAGAACACTGGAAAATATGAAGGTCTCTCCAAACACCATTATATTGGGTGACTTCAACTACCCAAGCATAGACTGGGAGCATTACTCTAGCTCCATCACCCTAGCCCAAAGGTTTCTAGAATTTATAAACTCAAATGCTATGGAACAACTTGCTACCACTCCCACAAGAGGGGAAAACATACTGGACCTGATCATCACCAACATGGGGACTCTATGCTCCAGACCAGAAGTGTATCCCTCACTGGTAAGATCAGACCATAAACTAATCTCACTGGATATTCACATCCCGACCTCACCCCCTGCCCAGAAAACCACAGTGAAAAACTTCTCTAAAGCAAATTTCACACTCCTCAAAACTGAGGTGGAATCCTTCAAAGCCCCCGGGCCTGTAGAAAATACGGCCCAGACCGCAGAATCCTTTATAAACGCATTCTATGAGCACCTTCAGGAATGCATGGATCATGCGATCCCCAATAAAACCAAGACCCAATCCTCCAAAGGCAGGCGTCCTGTCTGGTGAACCCCAGCCAAAAACAAACTATACAATTGAAGGAGGAAGCTACTAAATGATAGAGCAAAATCCAAAAAGGGAAGGCATCACTGATCAGTATTAGCAAAAAACTACGGGCACACATAAAATTGTCTAAGGCCAGCTTCGAGAGAAAAATTGCACAGGACACTAAGGATAATCACAAGGCTTTCTTTGGTTATGTTAGGAACCTGGGTGGTAATTCCCAGATATGCTCAGAATTAGTCCAAAATGACAAAAAATACACCGAACCCACAGACATTGCCAATATCCTAGCTGACAGGTTCAGCGCAAACTTCTCCACCCCCTCCCCACCAAAATGGCAAATATCTATCCCAGCAGAGTGCTGCCCCCCTGACATCTCAGATGCTCAGGTAAGAGCCGCCCTCTCCAAAGCAAAAAGCACAGCATCAATGGGACCAGGCGGTGTCCCGGCTCGTCCTACATGAACTCCAAGAAGAGCTAAACCCAAACATAAAACTACTGTTCAATCTCAGCCTTACTACAGGATATGTGCCCAAAGAGTGGTGTACAGCAACAGTGGTCCCTCTCCATAAAGGTGGTGCCTCAACGGATCTTGGAAACTATCGCCCCATAAGCCTGACTAGCTTGGTCTGCAAAGCTATGGAAAGGATCATCATGGACCTCATAAATAAAGATATTGGGGACCTACAAACACTGGATCCTACCCAGTTCAGCTTTGTTAAGGGCAGATCCTGCCTCTTAAACCTGGTTGATTTCTTTGAAACAGTCACCAAGGCCATTGGCGAGGGAAGGTGGTCCACACAGCCTACCTGGACCTCGCAAAGCCTTCGATACAATACCCTACTCGGGCATTATAGATAAGCTCACCAGCTTAAATATAAACCCCTATGTCACTAGATGGATTGCAAACTGGCTCAAGGACGGAACCCACATGGTTAGAATTGCTGGAGCCATGTCAGACTCCAAACCAGTTGCAAGTGGTGTCCCACAAGGCTCAGTCCTGGGACCTCTCTTGTTCGGTATATATTTCTCGGAGGTACAGGCCAACACGGAAGGACTGTGGCTGACCAAGTTTGCAGATGACTGCAAACTGGGTGCCATAATCGACTCTCCAGCCGACACAAGCATCCTCCAAAAGGGCCTCATAGAAACAGACAACTGGTGCCAGAGCCATGGCCTCAAGCTAAATGCCAAAAAGTGTATAGTCATCCCCTTTGGCAAAAACAAAGTGCCCACAAATTACCACATAGGTGGTAATCCATTAAGAAAAAACACAGACGGCCAGCATATGTAGTCCAACGCTTTATTGGGTACAAAGGCAAGAACATAAAAATGTCCCAACCATAACTACAACCTCAAACCGGTTTCGGCAATATGCCTTCTTCAGTGAGAATAAAACAGCAAAAACATGAGCATCATAACTATTTAAATCCTACATCAGTCAACCTAAGCCAATGGTATCCTCCAACCCCTTAATACATATTCATGAGCCCAAACAAGCTGACAAGTGCTTATACAATCATATATATATAAAAAATACAAAATGCATTTATAAATATAAATGTAAATAACATGAGTGCATGTCTTGAGGTAATGATAATCAAAACATGACCTGAAAAACATAATAACAATATTATATAAAGGCCATGTGAACATGATTCAACCCAGTCTAAGCACTGTATACTACCCATAGAACAATCTTCAAAAAAACATCCCAATCACTCCATATAACCATGTATATAAATATACATATATAAGTACGACGTTCAAAAGAAAAACCACATAAATACACATCAATTGTAAATAATATGTAATAGAAATAGAACTCATTTGTATCATGAAAATAAGTGGAGCCTCTCATAGCTATGTTCTGATGCTCATGTTTTTGCTGTTTTATTCTCACTGAAGAAGGCATATTGCCGAAACCGGTTTGAGGTTGTAGTTATGGTTGGGACATTTTTATGTTCTTGCCTTTGTACCCAATAAAGCGTTGGACTACATATGCTGGCCGTCTGTGTTTTTTCTAATTTGGTTTGGTCAGCTTGCACGCGAGCGCGTAGTGTTTTGGTAAATCCATTAAGTACAGAAGAAGTAATTAGGGACCTGGGGACCCAAATTTGCAGCTCTTCATTTGACAACCAGGCGCAAAGTGGTTAGTTCAAAACATTTTATATAGCCCTGCCTGTCATGAAGCATCCAACATCTATCTGCCAATAGAGCTCACGGTATTCTAATCTCACTTCCCACATGCCACCCCACGCCAATTTGGAGTACTTGAACCTCAGCACTAATCATAGGACATGCTGGAGGGACAGATTCATAACCCAGAGGTACTCTGGAATAAAATCCCAGTCCAGGTTAGGCATCTTGATGAGTGGATGTTCTCAGTGATTTCCTTGGTATCACTTCTGTGTCACTGTTAGACAGAGGCACAGTATATGAATCCAAAAAGGGCATAGCAAAATAAATTTAAAATGGGTGGCGAAAGCCAAACACATTCTGGCTAGGCTTATAAATGCCCTAGGGCAGATAGCCTAGTATGAACCTATGAACCTATGAACCTATTAACACTACTGCAGAGCACTCAGAGCCATAGTTAGCTAATCTGGTGCCTTTAGCTGATCCTTTAAAAAGGATCCGCTCATATTTGTCCCCTACCAAAACAGTGTCCCCTAACACAGCTATACCTCTGAAAGCATGGGACCTTATGGCCCACTGTGCTTTTATTTTCAGTAGTTGAATGTCATATGGTAGGAATGTGGTTAGCTTGGCAGCTGGTACAAAGGACTAAAACCGTCAGTTCCTGGGGTACAGGGTTTGCTTCCCTTAGCCCACATTTGCCTACTACTGTGTTATCTGGACCAAGTCACTTAATGGGACAGAGAGTGCTTCTGGGCAACAGGGAATTTGCCTAGGCTTCTCAGTGGTCCACTGGATTGCAAGCTTAGTAACTATCTGTGAATCTAGATCTGCATCTCAGATATATATTTGTTACAAAAGTTTGTATTTCAGATGCAGGTCTAGTCATATTCTGTTCAACTAGTGATGATAAAAAAACACATTGTATCATGGAGCCTACAGCTTCAAGCACTAATCATTTCTGAGTATCACACTTAGTATATCATGAAACATTATCTTTTAAGTGGCAGTTATACCTGTTTTTTTTTTCTTTTTTCTTTTTGTAATATGCAGATGCTGAATGGTACCATGTATAAAACTACCCTGATGTGTTATGTATCCATTGACTCTATACAAAAAGTTGAGGTTAAACCACAAAAAAAAATAAATAAATAAAATAAAATAATATTTTTTTTCCATTACCTAGGTCAATGTAATTCAAGTCACACAAAGCAGACAGGGTTTGATTGCACTGTTTGGTAAGTTATTTGCAGTTTTTTAATATCCTTATGAGCTATTTAGAACACATGAAGATTTGAACTTACAGTTTATTGCCATTGCAGGTTTACTGATGATCACTGCCTGTGTCAGAGCAGTACTGTATTATTTAGAAACTGAAGGCCTAAACTGGAATGGAGCACAGAAGGCATGCCGAGTCAAAGGTTTGGATCTTGTGAGCATTCACAGTGAAGATGACAATGAAAAACTAAAACACATCTCACAAGGCTACTTCTGGATAGGATTAACATATAATACCTCACTGAATGGCTGGCAATG
Source organism: Protopterus annectens (assembly GCF_019279795.1). Classification (NCBI taxonomy): domain Eukaryota; kingdom Metazoa; phylum Chordata; order Ceratodontiformes; family Protopteridae; genus Protopterus; species Protopterus annectens. The sequence continues at coordinate 259,249,617 of NC_056739.1, forward strand.
GTCTAATGGTGATGTTGTCCAGTTTACTAACTGGTCCTCAGAACATCCTTCCTTACCTCTTTCAGATAACTTGTGCACTGCAGTGTTCAACAAGCAATGGGCAAAGAAGCACTGTGAGATGACATTTCCATATGTATGTCAAAAAGGTAAAGTCTAATTGCATTTTATTATCATAATTGTAGATGCAATGAAGAAAAATGTTCAACAGAATGACGTTTTACAAGTTAAGTAGCAATTACTATAAATGACTTGCTCTTTTCTAATACAAAGAAGCAAATACGAGGTTTCTTATTTCTTAAGTGGTACAACATAATGGCTTAATGGTAACATTCAGGTTATAACTGGGGATTTTGGACTATGAAACCAAACAAAAACAGAACTTCTAGGCATGCCTGTTATTTTTATTTTTTTGTAAAAGAGAATGTTGGCAAGGAAGGATGCAGAGTACCAGGAGATGTTAGGCATGGGCTACTTACATGCTGAAGAAGACTTACTTTGTGGGGTATTATAATGCCAGAAGTTTAATTATCTAGTCTTATTTAAGTGCACTAGTAGAAACAGACCATGATCACAGCAGGGAATGAGTGTGCAACAATGAAGAGAGAAAATTAACACATTTAAGTGTCAGTATAACTGAGACTTGGTGACTTGGTTCCAGTGCAAGGATAACACTCCCTCTTTAAATGAGTTTGCATTTATCTTGCCTGCAGACCAGAGACATACTGCTGTGGAATCTCCATATTTGTCATGGATAAGAGCACCTCAAGGCACATCTTCTCAGACCTTAATTAATTAGTTTTTAATTGACTATAACATACCCTTAATAAGACTAGCCTTCAATTTATAGAATGCAGTATAATTCTATCTATGACCAAGGAAACCATATTAGATTTTTTAAATATCATTAGTGGACCACAAAAAATACCTTCATATTGAATGATTTTAATTATCCCTTTACTAACAAGAGTGCTTATTCCTCTAAGGATGGCTCCACCATAGATTTCTAGACCTAATAAATGATAACTCCTTAAAACAGATCTGATCCTCACCATCCATTTCAGGTTAAGTCAGACTGCAGATTATTAGCCATCTCTTTTAAACTAACCCCCAGAATGGTAAACAATTTTCTATTAAAGGACTTCAAACATATAACTGAAGGATTCCAAATATACAAAATTGTTTAAATTCTCTGATGAGCTACCTAAGGTTATTTGCAACACAACCTGTGAAGCTTCAGCTTTTACAGCAGAGCTCTATCTCCACATAAATAAAGATACAGATCTACAGCCCACTAAAACCAATTAATAACAGTAAATCTGAAAATGAACTACCCACATGTCCACCAGTATAAATAAGCTCTATAGCAGAAGAAAAAAAATCAGAAGTCTAACAACAAATCTACTCACAGTAACAACATTGTCAATAAGGTATGCAAGGAGCTATAAACAGCCACGAGACAGGGCAAAGATGAATGTGAAATGAAAATGGCACTGGAAGCCAAGGATGGTGATAAATCCTTTTCAACTTCCTTAAGTGATTAAGAAATAACATTATGCAATGTGTGTGGAACTAACCCAGAATTGGATTATTCACTTTGACCCCAAAGACATAGCTACTATACTTTCAAACAGAATACTCCAGAAAAAGTCACTGAAATTGCACAAATCCCATAGTCCCATGAACACACCCCCTGAAATCATCATGTAATAGGTCCTGGCTGTACCCTCTATATACCTTCTATAACAAAAACACCACTTCAGTGGGCCTAGAGGCTTTACCAGGATACCTAATAGAGCCAAACATCATCTTGCTGAACCCCTCTTTCACTTCAACGTACACCTAGTTTACGGGGTGTGTCCCTGAGATTTGGAAAACAACTTTAGCGGTGCCCCTGCACAAGAGGGTAGCTGTGTACCATCGATCCCAGTAATTACAGACCATCATCCTTACTAACAAAATTTGTGAGGCCAAGGAAGGTGTCATATTGGACTTCATAAACATTGCTGCTATACTTCACACAGGCATTGTAAACAAGCTAGAATCACTAAAGGAAGACTATTACATGGTAAAATAGATTGCAAACTAGATTAAACCAAACAGTTAAGGTCGGTGGAAGGTGCCACCTTAGAAAGTAAGAAAGAAAGTAGTGGAGTACATAACTCTCAACCTCTTACTGAAAGAAATCTGGACAAAGCCTAAAATAATGGAGAGAGAAAGGCCCAAAAATAGGGACAGACTTAAAATATTGCTCTTATAAACTTAGAAAGCTGCTAGATTGACAGGATTAGTACTATAATTAATTTTCTAAAGGATATAAAGACTAAAATCAAATGTATGTCATTATTTGGTGATGTCATTTCTTTGTATTTAGCAAAAAAACAGACAAATTTTATGAGAAAATATATGACAAAATTCTGAACATTCTGCATAGGTCTGGACAGTTGCTAATTATGGTGGAGTATCAGAGGCCTCAGTGCTGGGACCCCTCCATTTTGGTATATATTATTTTCCAACCTTCATACCATGTCCCCTGAACTATGGCTAACCAAATTGGCCAATGATTGATGGTATCACTGCCTGAGCTGCCACAGATACATTTCCTTCAGCAAGAACTAATCCGAATAAAGCAATGGTGTACATAGAAAGGGTATGCATTAAATGCAGAAAAGTGCAGTATTCTCACCTTTGAGAAACAGCCCTCATCTACAGCTTACTGTACCCCACTCCAACCTGACATCTGCATAGATATGTCCTTCACCTTTGACCACCATGTAACAGCTGTTGTTAAGAAGCCCTTATATCTATCCCAACTGATTCACAAATGTGTTTTATTCAGGTCACTAGCTATTACTGCCCCTCTGTACTCAGTAACAATTAGACCATTTTTTTTTCTCAAAAATTTTTTTTTTTCAAACACATTTGAATGAATTCCATAGTATTTATACATAACATCTCAAATAACTATGTACAATATTTACATTAGCCTGACACTGTAACATATCTTAATGTATACAGTTACTTTATAAGCATGTCCAATCCATTATCAGGGTGTCTGATCAATTATTGTATAGTGTCAATCAACAATAAGACTTTTCCCCAAGGCTTGTTGATAAATGGCTTTGGCTAAAATCTTATTTAATTAGACTAGTTATTGAGTGCAGATCCCCTTTGGCATGTAACTAGCAAGACAATAACTGCAATTAGAAAACAAGGTTCATAACAGAAAATATTATTTGTCTAATGAGCCTTAGTTATCAAAATAGCCAAGAAAACCTGTCTCTACATCTTTTATCTTATAGACCCTAGGTTAGAGATCTATGCCTCATATTAAATGCTGTTAAAGATTCTACCTTACTGGATCTCTTATACCTTCACAGGGTGAAGAGCTCTACAAATGCCCAAACTGACAACTTGAACTTCTATCAACATATAAATAAAACAATCTGTTGGGATAGGTTCATTAATATCTGTTGCACCAAATTACCCTTGTTTATAAAGCAGACTAACACCATCACCTACCATAAGACTAACTTTCATGAGTGAATGATTACCTGAAAGTTCATTCCTGACCCTTCTACAAGTTTGAGAATAAGAAAACCAAAGAGAGAGCATGTGGCCATATAGCTCAAAACTATAAAATGAATAAGAAAATGTATAAATTTATGGTACATGTTGAGAATGGCATTTTACATCAAGCACATTGTCTCCAGACTTACTTGTCTTGTAGTTTCTATGTTCCAATGATAAAAAAACAGCCATTCACAAAAGATGAGTCTGGCCTTGCTCAAGAAGCCTCTGTCTGTTTCAGAAAAGTCCCAGACATGTCTAAAAATATGGTTTGCTTAAAATTATATGTATTCTCTTGTTTTATATGCATTTATGCCAAATACAGAAGTACTTAATGAGTATGTACATCTATGCAAATCTTAAGTGTGCTTGTGTGTGTCTGTGTTTTTTTCTTATGATGATGGGGAGGTCATGATATGTACATGAAAGCATATGTTTTTTGTCTGTAGATGTCCAATGTTTTTCTTTGGAGCTAGATGTAGTGACTCTGGAGCACTTGCTAGCTGATGGCAGATGGCGGCCTGACCACTAAGCACTGATACACTTTTGTTTTTTTTTTTTGTGTTAAATCTGCTCTTTAGAACTTGATATATGGGTACTGTAGCTTCTGTTACTGGAATTGTGTTCCTGCATTTGTTATCCAGTTGAATGGTTGCTGGAATTGATTGGCATCATAGACATAGCTATAAGTTAAAGAGGATGATGGAATATGCCGTCCTTGTGTTCCAAGTGAATGTTCACACCATCGGAGAGATGTTTTGATTGAATGTTGATCTTGGTTGATATTTGGACACATGGCTATGAGATTTCATTGGTGACAACCTGGGTAATGTAGATTCAACTTATTTGTATTCTTTTTGCTTATTAGACCTGTTTGCAGTATCATATCATTGTGTTGATGCCTTTAAAGGAGATTTGCTGAGATTATCTTTGTTATTTAATGACTGAACCATCTTTGTTTGTTTCAATGCCTTTGCATTCATTTTTGACAGATCATTGGCCCCTGCATGGATGTATGGACACTGTGAGACTGACTTCTTTGGTGAAATTGTTTATCTACCTTTAGTCTTTATGCCATTTATTTATTATGACACTACCACAAATACATTACTATTGTGTGATATAATGATCTCCTCTACTGAATATTATAATATATATTATAAGTCAATAGTTCTATATAACTGTTTGGTCTTTATTATTATTCACTATTTAATTTCCTGAAGCTACATTTTAATTTGCATTAGGGAAAATATGAAATACTTTTCTGGTGATTTGAAAGAGGCTGGGTGCAGTAGAATTTGATCATTTATTTTCTAGAAGAAAAAAGCTGTCAATATGCCTCTTTAACCTTCCCTAAGTTCAACTGGACTACAGTATCCAGCACTGGTCAGCATTTACGTTGGCTAAACTTGATATTTTGTATGGGTAACAGAGCAGCTAAGGATAAAAAATGCATGACCATGGCATATTCTGATATAGATGCAGAATACAAAAATCTGAAAACTCACTTACTTAGTAGGTCCCAGATATGAACAGACAATATGGTTAAAACATTTATATCAAACTTATTGGAGACAAATAGTAAACATAATTCATTTCAGATATGATAGCATTAATTAGCTTAAAATTGTTGCTTATAATGTAAACTAATAGTGGCGGTGCAGAATACATACATAGTGCATGCGTGAAGGATATCCTTTATCATGATATAATTTACTTATTCCCACGTGTAAAAAAATACTGTAATGCTTTGCTGAGTAGAGGCTCTAAGTGATGATTATGGATAAGAAATACTCTGTTTTAGCTGCATAGCACTACCTTGTTTTTAGCATTTGCAATATTTCATTTTCCTGCTGAATCATATTGAACACTAACTACTTAATTTCTCCTCTCGTCTCATCATAATCTATTAATCACCTTCTCCCTCTCTTTTCCCCTATGCAGATTGCATTCTACCCCTACATTTATATATACATTATAACTTCCTCACTATAAGCAACTCCTAAACTGCATGCTTACTCTGGAGTTCACAGTCTGTAAAATACTTAACCATGAGGCCTGGTTGGCATTTGTTAAATGATCTGTTGGCCTGTACTTTGACTTTGATTAACACTGTTGATAATATAATATTACCTTTATGTACACTGTATAATTGTCATGCAATTTATATTCTATTCTGTATTATTTTCTCTTATTGTATAATTCTTAATCTCTGTATTATTTGTAAAATGTTTTTTTCTGTCATTTTAAACCTGGTGCTTTTCTCCCTGGGCCTCCACCAAAAATGGGCATTCATTGGCCCAGTGAACTTTCTCAGTAATCAAATGCCAATAAATAAATAAATAAATAAAATAAATGACGAAATAAAAGCTACTGTATCACAGGTAGTATTCTATATAATGTTAAAAAGATAGATTAAAGCCCTACTACAAGAAGGGAGAATAAAGTTATCTCTATATATCCAGAAAGAAGTTGAAGAAAAGTATGAAATCAGCTAAAGTAATGGCAGAAGAGATTTCACAACTGCGTAATGAGAAGGCCGCCCACTTGGAAGTGCGACCTGAGCATGAGAATCAAGATAAAGAAATTACCATACGGAAACATCCCAAGGTAAATTATTGCATTAGGGGCAAGGATTGATCAATGGCAGAGATGACAGAATTAGTCAGTGAGCATGCCAGTGATATTTAGTAGCTCCTCAATGACAATTAATTCCTTAAGGCAACCTCCAGTAAAAAGGTCAACTACTTGGAAGCTGCCATCATTGACCAAGAGGACTGCTTGAGGTAGAAAAACTTAAGGATTAATGGTGTCCCTGAGAAGCAGGAAGGAGCAAACTCTATTGGTTATGTCCAAATGCAGTCAACAAGGTGGGCACAAATCCCCCAGGAGATCGCAGTGGTGAGACCTCACAGGACAGCATGGGGTCTGGCAGGGGATGCAGCCCAAACCCCCAACCAATCTTAGTCAAATATGATACCTTTAAGGTTAAAGAAAAGTCTTCAAAGCAGTTGGGAAAGAAACTGTCCTGTGAGAATGCCAGGAACACTATAGACGATAATTTCTCTGCAGCAACTAGGAAGGAAAGAGCAGCTTACATCCTCTTACAAAGACTGTGTAAATTAAGAGGACTGGAATTTAAGACTTTCTGCCCTGTGAAGATAAAAGTTGTCTTTCTGAGTGACCGTAAATCTTTTTTTTAGTCCCGAGGAAATGTTGGTCATAAGGAGGGAAGGAGTCATGGATCTTAACAGATCATTACATCATTCAGTCCATAGTGAAACAGGAAAGGAGATATGAAGTTTCTTAGTTCAATGGTTAAGTCAGTAATGGGCTTGTTTCATTTACTTAAATGTATGCAGTACTATAATTCAGGCCAAACATAATAATTGATTATTGCATTGCAGAAAAAAAGGGTTGCTCTAAATGTATCTAATAAACTGACCACCTTGGGATCATGAATTCTACTTGTTTATTCAGCACAGAGACCACTTAACTAAGATTCTTCATATATCTAATATTTGATACAACATGTATATGTATGATGTCACACTGTCAGGATTCTGTTCCTTGTGGCATTAGTGTGTGTTTATTAATAGATTTTAATTTTGCACTGAATGGATGTGTGCTGTCTTTTAGCATGCCTTCTTATAGGTTTGTTTTGTTTTATGGCAGCTATCAGTGAGTTATACTCTGTTAAGTGCCCAGATGACCTTGGTTTCTAAGGTGAATGTGTGAAGACTTTAATAAAAACTTAGCTTCTGACAGGTGGCCAAGATAGTCAATAATTTTAGTGTTTTAAGCTGTAAAAAATTCAAACAAATTATTTTTCCATTTCAGGCAGGTACAATTGTGAAACAAAGGGGGTGATTTATCTGGTTTCATGTGAAAGTTGTGACTGTTTTTATGTGGGTAAGACTGAGAGGCATTTAAAACAGCACATTTACAAACATATTTATAACATTGGGAAACACAATCTCACCTTGGTTTTAGAACAACTCCCCCTTGACCCCCGGGGGGGGGGTCAATGGTCCTTAATACTAGTAGAAAAGGAACTTATTTGGCAATTATGGCTAATCACCTTTTGTTACCCAGGTCTCAATGAGAATTGCAATCTGAAATGTTTGTTAAATTTAAAGTCCTTAGAAAGATGACAAAAATTGTTAAAAATAATGTTTTTAAAGTAATTTGTATAAGCAAATGACATTCTTTATATACAGGCATTCATACACATATTTATACACCATCTTCTATTCAAGTATTTTGAAGTATAATTTTTTATTTAAACATTTGAAGTATTTATTTAAATATTTGAAGTAACATTTTAATGAAATCAGGAAGTGATGTCATAAGTATTTCTTTATTTAATGGATGTGACTTCCTTTTGTTATTCATCTGAAGAAGTTTGTTTGACTTGGACAGACGGAAGTGCTAATATTAAAATAGTTGAGTGGATTTGCCGACTCTTGCCTTTTTCATTTGTTTGAGTTGAGTTTGTGTTTTTCTGATTTCAACAAGTTGTAAAAAATAGAGGGGTTCATAAAAGGGTTTGATTGCTTTTCCGTACACTGCTGGGGGTAAGTTTTTGTTTATATCTGGGAAGGCTAATATTCCCAATATACTACCAATAAAGTGTCTTGATAGTATTTTTGAATTTAGAGTGATGAGAGAGTAGTCAACCAATCTGGAATAACATGTGGCAGGTGATATGCCCCTAAATGGGAGTGGGTAAGTATTTATTAGTCAATGTGGCTCTAGTTAAATGATATTGAAATTCAGAGTGATATGATGATTCAATTTAAGAAACATAAGAAGCATCTACTTTTAAGCTGTATTAAGCTGGATTATACTACCATCTTTTTTAACATTTACAACCTGATTACTGATCTGACATCTGGACTTTTTTTAGAAATAAGGGAATAACTAATAATAGTCTGTGATCTGACTATCATACAAGCTATAACTATACACACACACGCACACATATTTTATATATATATATATATACATACATATATATATATATATATATATATATATTATATAATGTCTATGTATGTATATATATATATATATATATATATATATATATGTGTGTGTGTGTGTGTGTGTGTGTGTATAGATGTATATACATGTATAGACACAAACAAAACAGAGGGTTATTGATAAACAGTTATACGTGTATTTTATTTTACAAATGTTTGGGATTTGTTTGTGCTCCTTTTTGTGTATATATGTGTGCCTGTAGGTAAGTATATTTATGTGAATATATCTATATGGTTCCCCTGAATTTTGACGCACATTCATTTTTTGACAAGCACAAGCAGTGTTGTATAGTGTTGAAGGTATGGATAGCTGAGGGGTGCAAATATTGAAGGTATGTGTTGTCAAAACAGGTGAGTGGGGTTGAAGGGGGGTGAGCGTGTTTATGCATGTCTTTGTGAGTTCGGGTTAGGTTCCTGGATAGGTGAAGGGTAGGTGTTATATGTTTGTGTATGAGTGCATGCATTTTAGGGTTAAGGGCAGGGTTAGGAAAGGGGATAGATGTAATGCTTTTAGTGTGTGCATGTGCTTGTTTGTGGGTGATTGTGTCTTGCACACTGACAGTGTTACATGAAGATTTTTATTAACATAAGAGTATTAGGTTTGGTAGAAGGGGCAGCATTAGTCTTAGGGTTAGTACTCATTATTAAGATGGTGCAGAAAAGCCCCATACCCACATTTGTAAATGTGTACTAACCCTAACCTTAACACTGCTCCTTTCCCCAACCTTAACCAAAAACTTAACATGATAAAAACCTTCCTGCAACAGTGCCAGTGTTCAGACAGATTTGAAGCTAGTGTTATGGGGGGGGGGGGTCAGTGCTAATATTATAGTTTACCTGTATTGGAGAAATTATGCAAAGTTATTTGCAATAATTATGGGGTAAATGGCTGTAAGTAGATGATTAGAGGCAGAGATATTAGCAGGTGGTACATTGTTTTGTTTGGCCTAAAAATGATTGGACAGTTAATTGTATCTGCCCTGAGTAACTGATTGCTGACAGCTTTATTATGTGGAACATTGGGGTACAATGGGGGTAAGTAATGAACCAGTTCCCCACTGTATGATCTTGGCCTTATTATATATTAATAGCAGAGGGTGTGGGAGTCTGTGAGGGTCTTGCTCCCTGTAAAAAAATGTTTTTGTGTTGTGGGATGGTGTTGGATATTATTTTACTAATATAACTTCTGTAGGTTGCTGCACTTTTGCGGCTATTTTTAGTTTTGTTTTTGTGTAACAATATTGTGTGCATGTTTGAGTATGCTGAGTGAATTTTAATAATTTTTTGTCGGTGTTTGTCAGCGAATGCTTATATAATGTTATATTTTTACATTTGTGCATGTGTGTGTATGTATGCATGCTTGTGCGTCTCAAAATTACTTGAAGCATTTCTGCATCTGTATGATTAACTCAGATTATTTCATTGTTTCTTGCATTTGATAAACTTTAATCATTTTTTTCTTTCATTCTTCCTTTTTGCTTTGTCAGCAGATACAAGAAAAGTGGAAATCACAATGTCTGTCAAGGTACTGGCTAGGCCAAGAGTTAAACGCAATGTTTTAAGTCTCTTGGATTATTCTAACTTAGTCTTTCCCTGGGGTCAGAAGTCTACACCTACAGTGGATCCCAGTACACAACCTCATTTTATTTCATCAATGCCATCTAACACAAGTATGATGATTCTGCTTTCAGCCTCCACAAAATCCAATGTGCTGCCCCAGTCTTCTGCCTCTACTAACCCCACTAGGATATCTGAATACAAGTCAACAGTCTCATTAAATCAAAATGAAGTGACCAGTTCAGGTGCTTTGGCTTTTCTGGACAATAATACAAAATCCCAGGATATAGCTGTACTAGCTACAAGTCACTCTATAATGGTGCAGCCTTCAAATTATGATCCATCAAGTCTCAGCACAAGCAATCAGATGACATCGCCAATATCAAGTGTGAGGCTACTTGTACAGAATGCAACATCAATCACTTCCTTCTCCAATACAGAGGACAGGAACACAGGTACTAAGGTGATCTTTTATAATATAAAATCTGATATTCAAACATCGGCATTTCCAATTTCATCAGTGCAAGATGTGAATACCACTGTTTCTGCAACCAGTGTTAAGCATTAGATTACACTGTGAACAATAACTCTGAATACATGGTTGTTTTATAATACTTACAGGTAGCTTCAAACCCCAGGTAGCCTTTAATGTACTGGATATTGTTTGCTTTTCTTATGCTCTTCTCTTGTGCCGTGTACCCAGTGACCTTAGCATGTCTGAATAGTGCACTTACTCCCGATCTTTTGCTTATAATGATGCACTATGCTGTGCAGTCAGTTCCCATCTAGATGTTATAGGTGCCTTTAGGATTAACATGACAAGTCTGTGATATCTGTGATTTGAAGCATATCGTGGATCCTGACAATCTAGGTTATTATTGCCCCATCTTTAATCTTTTATTTATTGATAGCATAACTGAGAAGGTTGTTTGCCCACAGCTTGAATATATTTCCTGAAACACTCTCTTCATGATCCATTCCATTCGAGTTTCTGCATTAGACATTGTACTAGTGTAGTCCTTACTTGGGTCCTTTATAAGGTCTTAATGGCAAGAGAACAACAATATTATTGTGTTTTGATCCTGGTCAATCTCTCTTCTGCATCAACACAGTAAATCACAACATTCTTTATTAGCTACAAACATACTATGAAACTGTGGGCACTGTCCTCAAGTTATTTGTCTCCTTCCTCACAGGTAGTACTGAATGGATTGTTTTGTGGTTAAATTCACTGAAGGCTTTGTATACTTTCCATCAGGATAATCTGTCTGTGGCAGATTCTTTAGGTGAATATCTGGACCCTTATTATTTTTCCCTAATAACATATTTTTCCTTTCCTCTGCTTCTTTATCCTCTTTTATTTTAGCTTTTATTTTACTGAGAAATATTTTATCATTGATTATTAATTGGAACAATATAACAGATAGGCAAGCTTGCAGCAAACATTACTCACTTGCTTGCCTTACCCTTGTCTGTTATATAGGATCAAACCTGTCTCATTTAGGGGATGTGAAGCATATAATTTGTCTTAGTCCTATAGAATGAATTGAATACTTGTTATAGGGATAACCAATAGGATTTAGTAGTTCAAAGTATATATATATATATATATATATATATATATATATATATATACATATATATATTAATCAAGCTAAAATGTTCACATCTGATTTATAAATAGTGCATTAACTTTCCACTCTAGTAAGAAATGTAAGTGAATGACTTTATCCTTGCTCTGGGATTCAGAAAGATCATGACATGGCTGCTTAAGAATAAAATGTTATAAATTTCTCAATGAATGATTCATTTTTTTCATGAATTGATAAAATGTTTTAATAACACTGGCTTAGCAGTATTGCAGAAGTTTATTATAAAAATGGATCTATTCGTTGGACGAGGAACTTAAAAGATTTAGGCATTAAAATTAATGTATCCATGTTTTTAATGAAGTTGATTATTATACTATTTTCATTAATATTGATCATTATATTAGGACTGCCTTTGACAGAACAAATAAATAAATAAATACATTAATTAATTAATTAATTAATTAATTAATTAATTAATACAAAGATCTAACATGACCTTATAGCCTATCAGAATGATTTTGCCTACTCCCTCCCATCACATCAGCATTCTGCCAATGTAAGTGGTCAGAATTACATTACTAGTGCGGTAGCCTGGAGCTGTGCCTTTGGCAGATTCTTCATTTGACATTATAATAGTAATTTCTAAGAACAAACATTGAGTTGGCCTGCAGTAAGGCTGTCAGAGAGGATTGTGTGGAGACAAAATTTCCTTCATAGGCAACAGCGATCTTCAGCTTCATTTGAGTCAACTCCTGACTGATTATGCTAGATGAGGGAAAAGGGAAGAAAGGCAGTGGAAGAGGCTTGTAATGGGGATGATACCAGTGACCAGTGACTTTACCACTTTGGACATTATGAATGACAGTTTGGAAAATCTCATTTGTAATTATATGGGTACTGTGTTTGTCTTACAAACATGTTGAGATAATTAGACTGTACTTTTCTTTTGAGTACCAAGTGAGTGAATGTTACAAATAATTTTATTTTAAAAAATATTGAATTATCACTAATGATATACACAAACTTAAATCTAGATATAAGAAAGCAACCATATTTACTTTTGCACAGTTTCAAACATTACAAGTCATGTATATTCTTTTGCACAATATAATCAATCCAGCATTACATTAGTTAGTCCATTCCTGCTTTCCCATAAATCTCATTCCCCCTCCTAAACATTTTTCTGCCTGTATTGTTCAAACAGTTTAATTTTATATATAGGTTCATAGGTTCATAGATTAGTACTAAGCTAACTGCCCTTGTGAGCCATTTTAAGCCTAGCCAATTATCCCTTATGAGACTGAAACCTTGCACCTTGTGTTTGTAAGGCAAACACCTTAACCATTAGGCCACCCTTTTGCTATGTAATTTCTTCTTACCCTTTTCTAAAGGTCTCATTTCCAGTTCTTTTATCTCTGTTACAATAGTCTTACTTCAAATACATTTGGTTTAGACATTGATTTCCATTTTCTAACAATTGTTTTTATAGCAGCCATTAGAGTTAAATGTAACAAGGCCTTACTGTGTCTAGGCAATTAAGATCCTTTATCCCAGCTCAGAAAAATCGTCACCTTAGTTACATCCATTTACTCTCCCAATATTTCTGACACAGTATTCAGTAGGGAATTTTAAAGTCTGCCAACTGACTATACTCCCAGAACATATGTTTCCAGTTACCACTTTCTTCCTCATCACACATCCAACATTTGTCATCTACATGAGGAAAATTCTTTGGAATCTACTTGGAGTATAAAATTACCTAAAGAAACACTTCCAAATAAAAATCCTAATTTTTCTAGACATTGTTGCATATTTGTGAGGCATATATATGTCCTACCATTATTATTTGGTCAATTTCGTATCCCATCTCTCTTCTCAATCCTTTCTAACCTCTTCTGATTGATTACTATAGTTATACTGTAATTTTGTATGTGCCCTACTAATTATCCCCTTTTTAACAGCAGCTTATGTTATAGATACAACTTAAAACTCTACCAGTGCACCTCTTTCACTTAGGATTGTCCTGTCCCTTTCTCTTTGTCTTCCCTATCAGAAATTGATATCAGAGTATAGGCAGTCTCTAGATTGTAGTCCAAATGTCTTATTGACTTCTCCCAAATTATTAACTTTCCCTCTGTAACCATTTGCTCACAATACTTTGATTCCATTGCCTTTTTCTTCCAAATTTTCTTCTAAATTTCAGCCCCCTCTTGCCTGTTCTCTAAACCCCTAATTGCGGTCATTGCAATCAGCAAAATCTCCCTTCTCCATTCCTGTGTTAGCTTAGTTCTTAGAATACTTTCTAATATTTTATGAATATAATATTCTGTATGTCTGTTCTTATTCTCCTTAAGGGTATGCATCCAAAATTATACTGTCTCCTTATTCCTAGAATTTCCCTCCCTCCTTCATCATCAGATCTTTTCACTTGAAGTTATAACTTTCTGCTTGTGCATATGAGCCTTGACAATGTAGCTATGACATATCACTTCAAATAGGATAATCCTAAATCCCCCTTGTTCTATTGGTTGGACTATCTTATCCCAATTGATTCTTGAACTCTTCCCTTCCCAGATAAAAATCATTCATCTCTTTACTAATTACTAGCCATAACCCCCTGACTGATAAAAGTATGCATGACCTGTGTATAAAACTGAAAGGACTAAAACATTTTAATGCTTGTATCTTACAAAAACTAGAAAAATACTGGAATATTTTGTCTATAGATATGGATAGTATTATATTTTGTTTAGACTCTTACAAAATATCTTTAGTTGCTATAACAGAATCCTTTTTAACCCACACTCCTAAAGTTGTCATTTTATTATGTCCCCAAAAATATGGGTATTGCTGAAACTTATTCATGTGTGGGTATATAGTTTACAGCTATAGACTTGTTTTATTTTCATTAATTTTAAATATTGAAAATGTGACACAATACTCAGATGTCCCTTTCTGGTTTTATCGATTATAAAACAATATTGCCTGTAAATAAAGTCAACTTTTCCTGATTGCCATGCTAATTATATCCTTGAATTTCTGAGTTTGTTATTTAAGTGTCAGTTTTTCTAAGTATAATGCAAATTAAAAAGAGGAAAGAGGGCAGCCCTCCCTGGTTCTTCTGTTCAGACACAACTTATTAGAGAAAAAACATCTTACTTTGATTTTTCATGGGATCCCTCATGTATCCACCTATGTAACTATCAGGGAATGCAAATGCTTCCATTGCCCACTCATAAAATACCAACATTTTTCTATCCAATGTTTTTTTTCCTGCATCAAGACCCAGCAACAACAGACATGTTTTCTTACATTCTGTTTCCCTCTGGAAAATCATTTTTCTATTGTTATTCAATGTTTGTCTTTACTTCCACTGAGTTAAAATTATTTCTTAGGAAATTAAATTGGATTTTTTTTATTTTGTGCTCTACTTTTCAAACCTTTTAGGAAGCATGTGAGTATGAAATTATTAATGGACACAATATTTATACTAGGAAAAAATCTTGCTCAAAATTGTACAATTTAAACACAAAAGATAAGAATTGTTGAATAATTCAAAAGCTGATAATTTTAGATTTATTAGATGATAAAGGGGATGAGTTTTTGATAAAGCAACAAGAAGACACTATATCAGTGTGATGGAAACTATACAAATATCATGGGGTTTAAGGCAATACAACTCTTTGATATTTATAGGAAATACAAATATATTAAAAATATGCTATATGATATGGTTGAACAAGGATTTATTGATTACAAATTTTAAGATTATTTATCAGCTGAAGTACCTACATTATTTTGTATACCTAAGGCAGAAAAGGCTGAAACCTTATCCCCTTTTTTATTCTTTTGTAGCAGTTGCAGGTAATGTCACTGAAGGAGTTCCTAATTATCTAGATAGAATATTTAATCCATTGGTACAATGTTTAGACAGATATATATAAAGGATTTTTGGAGATTTTGAACATGAAGAAAGATTAGTTTTTTACTGGTAAACAGAACTTTATGTTCACTGTTTATATCAACCCACTGATTATTAGTATATCTACTGACAATTGTGTGGATTTTTGTAGGAAATTTATGTTGAAATACACCAATTGCAGTAATAATTTTACTAACACACAGTATGCATTTTATTAGACTTGATGTTTAAGATTTTTGTCTTTAATTAGAAATATTATCAACAGGTGCCTGGCATAGCAATGACGGTGCTATGTTTGCTCTCTTGTTCTCTAAATTAGTACTGGGTTAGTAGGGCCTAGAAATGTCAGCTCTTGGTTTATACAAAAGATTTGTTGATTACCTTTTTTTGGGGGGGTTGGATCTGAAGATGATTTTATAAATTATTTGAATCATAATATGAATGTTCTACAATTTTCTTTGGGTGATGAAGAGCTGACTACGATTTTTTTTTTAATGTTGAACTAATTATGGACATTGTGCAGTTCTCTTTTCATAGTAGAATTCATAGAAAATCTATCTTTTTAATTGGTTCTGTTCATTTTAAAAATAATAATCCACTGTGTATTAAGAGAAATATTCCTAAAGTTCAGATGACTCAAGCCCAATTAACTACTGATGATAGTATATTTATTACTGACATTAAGTTTATTACAATATGTTTTTAAATTGTGGTTATAACCTGGTTGGCCTGATTTTTATAGCTAATGCTGTTTATAGAGAGAAGGCAGGTTTGTTTTCCACCTATTTTAGTGTGAGGCTTATAAGCACTAGTTTAATTTAGAAATGTCAGTAGACAATAGGATCATCAAGAATATTAATTTGAAAAATTGAGATCCATTTAAAGGGAATATTGAATAATTTTCTACAGTTGGTAATGTTCCTAAGTTTACTTACTAAAAGGTCGCTATACTTAAATATTCCAAAGTGATACGACTGTTGTGATTATCTATAACAAACAAGAGTAAGGGGACTTTTGTTTCCAGACAATGTCATTGGTGTAGATATATTTGTTAAGGATCTTTCAGATAATTTACACACATGAATAGAATACTTTATGGGACACTTTATAATTGTAATTCTATAGGATTGAGTTGTATAACAGTTTGTATTGGATGCAACTGTCTCTATGTAGGTGTCACTATGTAGAAAATATCATCTAGGATAAGGAAGAATATTTTTGCTATAAAACATAATGATCACACAAATTCCCTTCCTAGCCATGCTTCTACTTGTGAGAATGGTGAAAACAAATTTACTTTAATTTTAATAGAATATGAGTTGTGCAACGTTTGTGGTGGTATTTTCAACATAGGTTAGAAATAAGGGATGCTAAGTGGCAAATAAGCTTGCAAGCAGTTAATTTTCCTAATATTAATGATTCAATTAATTTAAAATGTGTTTAAATGTGGAATAGTTAAATAGGTAAAATATGTTGTATATTTTTATATGATATTTAATTATATGTACTACTTCTTTAGATATGTGATTTGGCATGATTATATAATTACCGTGTGGTTTCCACATTTTTTGTTGGAGTGTTTCTTTAAATGTTTTATTCTGATAAAGTTTGTGTGATAAAAACACTTCATTAAATTATCTAGTATCAAGTTCAAGAGTAGTGTTTTTCCTTTTTGTTAATGTTTGGTTACACCTAGCCAGGATTACCACTTTGTTCTTTTTGGTCTTGATGGCAGTTTAAAGTACCTACCACAGGTTGGTCAATTTACAAGACATGATTAGCCTTTCTGAAGCCTATGGTGAGACATGTTGTACAATCTTATTGACAAGAAAATGCCAGAAAATACATTCAACATAGTTTTCTCAGTAACTTAGTTTTAATAAATACACTCATGAACTGTTTGCAATTTTCAGGCAAATGTATGTTCATTAAACTAGAATGAGAAAGTGCATTTTAAGAAAACAAAAAGCAGGGGAAGTAATGCATAGGAAAGTATAACTGTAAGCATTTTGCTGAAACCTGCTGTAGAAGGCAAACTCATTATGTCTGTAACATGCAGTAAATTAAATGGCTATTGTTATAACATGATGAAAAGATAATTTCTTGAAAACTATTTAGCGAATATTTGGTATTTATCTATCTAGCTGGAAATTCTGCTAGAGTTCCATTTTTTTTGTATTGTCTCAAATAACTGCAATTTTTAGCTTGAATTCTGTATTGAGACTGTTATATCATCATCTTAACTGTAGAGTGGTTAACTACATCACACAGCATCTTCATCCATATTTCTATTACATTAAGTGCTGGAACATGAGGAAAAATCTACTTTATAGTGAAGAGCTTCCACACAGCACTCAATGAAATCCAAACAATTGTGCTTTGCTTTCTACTAACATCTATTGAAACAAGATAATTAAGAAGAACTAAATGCCTAATTTAGTTCTCTGTTAGAAGACTATAACCTTTGCCCACTACACTCCTTTTTTCAAGCTGTGCTTAGCACAGATAAATCATAAAGCATTCTGGTGAGAAACCTAATTTATATTACAGCTTGGAAAAGTTTGTACTAGATAACATTCCATTGCATAAAGAATTCATAGTTCATGGGACGGCTTGCACCTGTCACCACTGGGCTTCCGGATATTGGCCAAGGCTCTTGCCACCCCCATAGTGCCTATTTTAGGCAAGGCTCAAAAGACAAACCCAACTCCTTAGAAAACAAAAATGGAAAAAAACTAAGGGTAATGCTGCTCAACGCCAGAAGTCTAAATCTCAAGATGTAGGCACTCGATGCACTCCTCAGTATGGAGAACATCGACGTCTGTGCAGTAACTGAAACCTGGTTCAAGGCTCCTGAGAGCACCCCAGTGCTACCAGGCTATACCTCGTATCATGCTTTTCGGCCCCAAAACCCGGGCCAAACCACAAAGGGAGGGGGAGTGTCCATATTCATCAAGGACACCCACACCTCCAGGTTAGTAGCAACACATGAAGCATCAGAGACCATACAGTTGCAACTAACCATAGGCAAAACTGCTATACAACTGGTAGCATGTTACAGACCACCCTCCCAATCTCAGGAACCCCACTCAGCCTTCCTGAAGACATTGGAGGATATGAATGTATCATAAAATACCATCATACTGGGAGAC
The DNA here is from genome assembly GCF_019279795.1 of Protopterus annectens. Taxonomy (NCBI): domain Eukaryota; kingdom Metazoa; phylum Chordata; order Ceratodontiformes; family Protopteridae; genus Protopterus; species Protopterus annectens. Next base: position 259,268,452 of record NC_056739.1, read on the forward strand.
TTCAACTACCCAAACATAGATTGGGCACATTATTCTAGCCCTAACACCCTAGCCCAAAGATTCCTAGAATTCATAAATTCAAATACACTGGAACAACTAGTCACCTCTCCCACTAGAGGAGATAATATACTAGACCTGATCATCACAAACATGGGGACAAAATGCTCCACACCAGAGGTATACCCCTCACTAGTGAGATCTGACCACAAACTAATCACCCTGGATATACATATCCCACCTCCACCCCCAGCACAAAAGACCACAGTGAAAAACTTCTCAAAAGCAGACTTCACTCTTCTTAAGACTGAGATGGTATCCTTTAAGCCCACTGGGCCAGTGGATACCACATCCCACAATGCCGAATCCTTCACAAATGCTTTCTATGAACATCTCCAAGAATGCATGGATCATGCAATCCCAAATAAATCCAAGTCCCTCTCCACCAAAGGCAAGCGTCCTATCTGGTGGACCTCAGCCATTAACAAATTGTATAACAAAAGAAGGAAGCTACTGCAAGACAGAGCAAAATCCCATAAAGGGAAGACATCTCTGATCAACATTAGCAGAAAATGACGGTCTCTCATAAAAACATCCAAGGCCAACTTTGAGAGAAAAATCGCTAAGGACACTAAAGATAACCACAAAGCCTCCTTCAGCTATGTTAGAAACCTGGGCGGAAACCCTCAGATATGCTCAGAGTTAGTTCACAACAACAAAAAATACACTGAACCCAGAGATATTGCCAACATTCGGGCTGACAGGTTCAGTGCAAATTTCCCCCCTCCCTCACCCCCAAAAGAAGAAATACTTATCCCAGCTGAATGTAATCTCCCTGTCATCTCAGATGTCCAAGTGAGAACCGCCCTCAACAAAGCTAAAAACACAGCATCAATGGGACCTGACGGTATCCCGGGTTAAGTGCTACGTGAACTCCAAGAGGAGCTAAACCCGCACATAAAAATGCTATTTAACCTTAGCCTTACTACAGGATATGTACCTGAACACTGGTGGACAGCAACAGTGGTCCCACTCCACAAAGGGGGTACCTCTACAGACCCTGGGAACTACCGCCCCATAAGCTTAACCAGCCTGGTCTGCAAAGCTATGGAAAGAATCATTATGGAACTCATAAACAGAGACATAGGGGACCTACAGACACTTGACCCCACCCAGTTCGGCTTTGTAAAGGGCAGATCCTGCCTTTTGAACCTGGTTGACTTTTTTGAAACAGTCACTAGAGCCATTGATGAGGGCAAAGCAGTCCATACAGCCTACCTGGACTTGGCTAAGGCCTTTGACACAATACCCCACTCAGGCATCATAGATAAGCTCACAAGCTTAAACGTAAACCCTTATGTCACTAGATGGGTTGCAAATTGGCTAAAAGACAGAACCCATAAAGTTAAAATCGCTGGAGCAATGTCATACTCAAAGCCAGTCACAAGTGGTGTCCCACAGGGATCTGTCCTGGGACCCCTCTTGTTCGGCATTTATTTCTCAGATGTTAAAGCAAACATGGGAGGGTTGTGGCTGACAAAGTTTGCAAATGACTGCAAACTAGGCACCATAGTCGATACACCAGCGGACACAAACATCCTACAAAAAGGCCTCACAGAAACGGACAAATGGTGCCGGAGTCACGGCCTTAAACCTAATGCCAAAACATGTATAGTCATCCCCTTTGGGAAAAACAAAGTACCCACAAATTATCACATAGACAGCAACCCACTGAGTACAGAAAAAGTAATCAGAGACCTAGGGAAGTCAACAGCGACCTCTCATTTGACACCCACGTTGCCAAAGTGGTTAGAAAAACATTCTACCTTGCACACCTCATCATGAAGGGATTCACATCCAGATCCAAGGATGTCATTGTGCCCCTGTACTCCTCCCTCATCAGACCCATGATTGAGTACAATGCCCCATTTGGTATGTACCTCACCCGGCATGTGCAACAGCTGGAGAGACCACAAAAGTACCTCACCAAGAGGATCAATGGTCTCCAACATATGTCTTATTCTGCCAGACTAAAGAAACTCCAGCTCTATTCAGTAGCATACCGCCTGCTCAGAGGTGATCTCTGCCTGATGTACAAGGCCATGTCCAATCAGGATCTGATGGACATGCTCCACCTCAAAAAATCCAAATCCATCAGGACCACGAGAGCTAAAGACTTAAACCTCGGCACAAGTATGAATAGGACATGCTGGAGGGATAGATTCATAACCCAGAGGCTTCCCATGTTTTGGAACAGGATCCCAGTTCATGTTAGGCAGAGCCCCTCACTGACTCTCTTCAAGAGAAATCTTGATGAGTGGATGGGAGATCGTAAGTTTACCCCAGGGGTCACATCTGTGTCACTGCTAGACAGGGGCACAGTAAACTAATTCTATTATATAAGGCGGCCTTCATTGGGTCATTAATAGACACAGGCACAGTATTCTAAATCTATTCTGTGCATTTTTGTGCATTTTTGTACCATTTCATGGGGTGGCGAAAGCCACATCACTATGGCTAGGCTTACAAATGCCCCAGGGCAGATAGCCTAGTACTAAACTATGAAACTATGAAACTATGCATTAAGTGAATTGCTGAACAGGGGAAGAGGGAGTCAGTTGAGTTTTACATTTGTTTTCTACCTTGTTCCTCTTCTTTAAGCTTGAGTGACATCAGACTAGATATGTTTAGAGATCAGGGTTTGAGGCCTTGCCCCGCATTTGGAGGCACATGAAGCCTACCTTCTTGTAAAAAAATAATTTTTTTGTGTGTTGTGTGAGCTTGAGACAGTCACTGTTTTGAGACTGTAACCTCCAAAATATTTAGATGCTCTATTTTTAGATTAATAATACTGAATAAATAACACACAGTTTGTAACAGTAAATAGGTTACTAGGTGAATCCTAGGTTAATTACTCCATCATACTCATATGACATCCCTGACAAACCCTACTTTTAACATGAATCTCTTTGCTTAACCAAACTGATATCTTTGTGGTCCCATTTCATGATAACTTAAAACAACATGCTGAGTCCATGCAGCTATATATATGTGCTCATATCGTTTTTTGGTGTAGGCTTGGACTTTAGTGCTTATTCCAACTGATGGGATGGTGGCTGTGAAGCTACTTATACCTGCTCTCAGGAGGTTGTAGTCAGCTTTGAAAAAAGTTTTTTTTGTTCAACCCTGGCAAAGGGGGGTGGTCAGGGGAGATGGTGACTTTGACCAGCTGATCAAATGCATTGGCACTGATGAAGTCAAGGAATCTCTGGGCATTCATGTTTGAGCTAGAATAGGTCTTCCACTCTATGGTTGGGGTAGTTAAAGTCACCCAGGATCAGGGTAGAGGGTTGAACCTTGATGGATTCAAGTAAGTCCTGATAGGTGGAGTGGGCTTCCTGAGTCATGGTTGGAGACCTGTAGCTAGTAATTATTTGAATAGTTGTTTTGTCAACAGTTAAATGCACCTGGGTTGTCTCCTGTGTGTCATACTGTTTGACCAGCCTGGAGGCGTGTATGTCTGATAAATATTGAAACTCCACCTCCTTTGGCTTTGTAGCCCTCTGGTTGGGGTCTGAAAGTATGGTAGAATAAGTAACCTGGTAAGGCTGGGGTGGTCTCCGCAGCTTTGAACCAGGTTTCAGTGACTGCAAAAATGTCAGCATCGTCCAGGGTGAGGAATGCTTGCAGTGCGTGCAGTTTCATGTCCTGAAATTTCTTGTACTTTTAAATTAAAAGAAAGGGTTATCAGTGATCTAAGTATTATTTCTAATGCATTTTTGCATCTACTTTTAATGCAATAACTTTTTATAGAATTAACTATTGTAATTGGGAATTAGATGGTGTCTGTCCTGTAATTACAAAACAATTAATTTTACAGTCTCTAAATAAAATTAAAAAGATGTCCTAAATGGGACTAAATTTAATGCCAGGAATATTAAGTAACATTAAGATTACTTTACTTTCCATTTTGTAAATATTCTTTAACAAATTTTTATATCAAGACACTAGGTGGAAACTTTCTTATAAAACTGAAATTCATAAGAAAGGAATGACAAAATCAGGCTGAAAATTATAGACTTATAAGTTTGATGTCTATATTGGGTAAATGTTTTGAGAGATGTATAATTGAACTATTGAGAGTAACTGCAACAGATTTCTCTTTGACATGGGATAGCATGGTTTTATCAAAACTTGATCATCTTTAACAAATTTAATTAGTTTCTATGATATAGTTATTGAAATTTTGGAATTAGGTCTATCACCTGGAGTTGTATTTTTAATATCTTCTAAGCCCTTTGATAGCCTATCATTTGAGGTGATAAAAAATCTCTTATAAAATTAAAAGTTAATGACTATATAGCAAAATGGAATACAGGGAATGGTGCAGTATGTAAAATTTAGAGAACTATTATCTTAATCTATTTTTGTACAACATGGAGTATTTCAGGGCTCTGTATTAGGGCCCATAATGTTTAATATGGTCTTTTCTAGAATAACAATGAATAAATAATTTTGGTTATATAAATATGCCGACAATTGTAAAATTGGTTTTGTTATGCAATTCCGATATGAAAATATTGTCAGATTGTTCAACCTCAGTAGGACTTCAGCGCAGTTATGAACATTTTAATATTATGTATTTTAATAATAATTTAATATATCATCTGATTTATTCATCGACAATATATTTAAAAGAAATAGTCCAATATACAGATTTAGGAATTTTATGAAATTTATCCTTTGAAGAGCATAGTAGAATAATCTGTAATCAAGCAATTAGAAAATGGAATACCCTTAAGAACTTTATTAGTATGAGATGGAGAATGTTTAACCATTATACTCAAATCTTTTATTAGACCATTAATATTAGAGTAAAATAGTGCTTTTTGTGTATATGAATGGGACAAATAAAAAATTGGGGTATGTACATAGAAAATTCACTTTGTTAAGACTTGGATTATGAAAATAGATATAGGAGATTAAAACTGTATTCTGTCGGTTATAGATTGATAAGATAGAAGCTTGTACTTGCCTTTTAATGCATTTCATCAACCTGTTTTACAAGCAATGTTTAATATGAAAACTTGTATGTGTGGTAAAATATTATGAAATAGTAATATAAATTTTCAAATGAAATTTTGTAAAACAAAGAGAAAGCAATTTTATGTGATAAATGCTATGATCAGGTTATGGAATAGCATTCCTATTAACATCCTTCTAAGTAGTAACTTACACATTTTTAAAATAGCTTTAGATATTTGGGTGGAAGAAAGAATATATACTCCATATTTGAATGAATCAATATTCCTAGTTGGCCTTCGGGCCTGAAAACTGTTAATACTCTTACTTATGAATCTTTAACAACATTTTTTTGCTTTAATAGCACATCATATGTATTTGCTTCATTCTACATAAATATTATTTGGCTTTAGCATTGCCTTCTCATTATTACCTCTTGCAACATCCACTAATTTCTGACATTTTTCTTCATAATTTCTTCCTTACGCTTATGCCACTAAAAGCCTATATTAACATATATAGTCTTATATTTTCTTTGTACATAACCCACCTATCTAACCATTTCTTATAAAAATCTCTCATTTGTAAATGTTCTGTAAATAATACCTGCCTTTCATCTTGTAATTTTGAACAGTGTCCAGTTAATCTCTTACATCCCTTGCCCTCTTCATTAATAATCAGTTTGTGTCCAAACCATCCCATAATGTTGCATGATCAGAAAATCCACACAGAAAAGTGTCAGTATTAGCTTCCTTTTATCTGTCTGAGAATGCAACAAATGTCAGTTTCTGTCCTTTTCTGTTCCTTCCCGTCCGATGTAAAGTCATAAGTGTAAAAAACATTATTTTTATATATTAACTTATCTCCCTTGTTTTCTTTTTCTTTCCTTAATGTCAAACCAAAGATCTCCTAAAATTGTTGTATACATGTTTATATTCAAATAGTTTAAAATTATTGAAAATATATATATTTATATCTTCTGATCTTCCCTTCCCATATTTGCTTTAACTGTTCTTTCTGCTCTTTTTCATTTTGAACATTTTCACATTTCACATTTTCATTTCATGTTCTTTAACATAGTCAGTACCACCAATGTTCATTTGGCTTGCAATAGTTGCAGTCTGGCCAACAGTTTTAGCTGCATGGCTTACTTCTTCCCATAAACTTTACACTGCCTTTTCAGACATTCATAAATATATATATATATATATATATATATATATATATATATATATATATATACGGATCTAGGATGTTTGCTCGAATAAGCAAACGTCCAAATCCATAACCACCGAACACACTTTAATGAAAGCGCTTTTATCGATAAAGCGCTTTCATTAAAGCGTGTTACTACAAAAAAAAAAAAAATTACATTACAGTTTTAGAATCAGGGCTTTACCCACCTGCACCCCCCATGTGGGGGGCTGTGCCCCTCCACTCTCCTACTTTAAAATTCTCACCGCACTACAGTGGGGAAAAGGGAATTTTCCCTTATCCACACCGTAGTACGGCCTCAGCAACAGGCATACTTACGCGAAAGTGCTTCTTCGGTGAAAAGCACTATTGCATAAGTATGCCCGGCCGTTTGGGTTTCAGATGTTTGCTCATTTGAGCAAATGTCCTGGCCCCATATATATATATATATATATATATATATATATATATATATATAGATCCACTTCAGAAGCTCAAAATACTGAAATCTTACATTTTTGTATCTCAAGCCTAAGAAGCCGAAGAATACTGGAGGTTTTGAATTTCATGGTACTACTACACACACACACACACACACACACACACACACACACACACACACACACACACACACACACATACACACACCATTTTCCACACAAACACACACAATCTGCACCCCTATACTCCCCCTACTTAAATATTCTCACTCCGAGGTCGCACTACATACAAACACACACAAAACACCACCACACAAGCTACATTCTCCTTGCACACACACATCACAGCAACAAAAAACATTGACACACACCACAGCCCCTACCCAAACTCCTTAACACACACACACCCACACACACACACACACACACACACACACACACACACACACACACACACACACACACACACACACACACACACACACACACACACACACACACACACCTACCTGAATACATAATCATAGCAGAAGTTTAGAAGTGCAAAACTCAAAACCTCCAGTATTCGAGGTTTTGAATTTTGTGCTTCTGAGCTTTCGCTATTCTGTGGATTCTGCTTCTTGGGCTCGAGATAATGAAAGTCAAGATTTCAGTATTTTGAGCTTCTGAAGGGAACCCATATATCTGTCTATATATATATATATATATATATATATATATATATATATATATATATATATATATATATATATATATATATATATCCATATGTGTGTGTGTGCATGTGTGTGTGTGTGTGTGTGTGTGTGTGTGTGTGTGTGTGTGTGTGTGTGTGTGTATATATGGGTTCCATACACTAGATCGAATTTTCACTAATTCGAAATAGTGCATGGAATGCTCATTGCAGTGAAAGTGCACTTAATCGAAAGTGCACTTATGCGAAGTTCAGTACAACGAACGGGTGCTGTACTGAACATCCGTGCAGTACTCACGGACCTTAGGGTTAGGGCACGGGTCATAGTAAGGGGATAGCCTGTAGGGCTATCCCCTTACCATGACCCGTGTCCTAACCCTAAGGTCCATGATGACTGCAGCGCAGTGAAGGACATAGCAATGTCCTCCACAATGGTGTGATAGTCACAAACCTGAGGGTTAGGGCATGGGTTAGGGTAAGGGGATAGCTTTACTAACTATCCCCTTACCGTAACCCGTGCCCTAACCCTAAGGTCCATGATTATTGCACCATAGTGAGGACATAGCTTGTTTTTTATGTCCTCAGCTGTGCTGCGGTGTGTTCGGTGAAGTGCACTTACGCGAAAGTTCACTTTAGTGAGGCTTCCTATTACAAGTTCGAAGTAGTGAACTTTTGTTCTTGTAATAGGAATCTGTATATATATATATATATATATATATATATATATATATATATATATATATATATATATACAAAAAACACAAAAGCAGAAATGTTTCCACATTACTGCACAGATATAAAGTTATTATCCAGAACCAAATGATATAAAAAAGGGATTTATTATACAAGTGGCTTCTAAAACTCACAAACCAGCATCACTAATCAAACTTCATCACTCTGCTGTACTCAAATCAGGTCTTTATATATGTAAACAACCACATCACATGATGACTTGTACAGTATGCAACAGATTCCGCTACATGTTTAATAAACAAACCAAAAAGCTTTAAATTCTAAATAACATTTTTAAAGTTATATACATTGAAACACAGTCAGTGAGAAGTCATAACAATAACATATGTGTACAAAGAAATAGCATGTGTGCCCTAAGTACAGATACATGTATAAAGAAAGAGCATGTGTGCCCTAAGTTCACGTACATGTATAAAGAAATAGCATGTGTGCCCTAAGCACACATACAAGTACAAAGAAAGAGCGTGTGTGGCCTAAGTACACATATGTGTATAAAGAAATAGCATGTGTGCCCTAAGTTCACATACGTGTATAAAAAAAGGCATGTGTGCCCTAAGTACACATATGTGTACAAAGAAAGAGCATGTGTGCCCTAAGTACACATACGTGTACAAAGAAAGAGCATGTGTGACCTAAGTTCATATATGTGCATAAAGAAATAGCATGTGTCCCGCAGAAAGGTACCATAACTGTAAAGGCTGCCAGGTGGTCTGATGTGCATGGCTGTTTCACCAAAGTCTTGGCTCAGGGTTCTGGTAGTGCTGTTACTTCCCTTGTTTGAAACACAGGATCACTCTACCATCATTTTCTGCATGTGTACCTACA
>NC_056739.1:259282376-259357376 GCF_019279795.1 Protopterus annectens
CAATAATATTTAAATTAATTTCAATGAATTAAATGAAAAGTTTCTAAGAAGTATAACTCATTGAACCCTTTAAATGATATCAATAATGATAAAAACTGGTATGATACGCATACTTATAACTGAATATGTAAATACTAAGATATATTTTAATCGTTATATTCTTCCATACTGTTCATTCTCTTTTCCACTTACCATGACATTTCTTAATTTTTGGATTGGAAGTTATATTTTGTCAAGCAATAATATACCACTATTAGTGCATGTTATATATAATGCTTATAAAATGCTGTATTTGAAACCGTGTAGCTTGTAACTGAGTTTTGTATACTGTCAACTATCATTTGTCATTGTGTATAATTGCAAGTATCACACCATAGTTCACATTTGTTAAGACATATTTCTGTTCTGTGTTTTGCATTTGGCCTGCATCATGTCTGAAAAGGCTCTATGGGCCACGTGGTTAACAAATGTAATAAATAAATAAAATAATTAAGCCTAAAACAAGGGCAGTCTGTAGTACTGTGTACATAATGCATCCAGATGATGAACCTCTGCTCAGTAGCTTTGCGTATCATGCATGAGCATTATATTTCAAGGTGTCCCCTTTAGAATGCCGAAATTCAAAACTTTGAAACCAATATGATCGCAGACCATATGTTCGAAGTTTTGAAATACTGACATACTGAACGGGAAATTGCATACAGCGCAGACCGGGAGATTTCCCTTGTTCTCGCTGTAGTGCGATCTCGGAGTTGGTATATTTAAGTAGGGGGGTGCAGGCCTGCTATATACAGTTTAATGTGTTTTTTTTTATTTTTACGGGTCTAGTTCACATTTTCGAACATTCAAATGTTCGATGATATGGTCTCAGCCATATGAATTTCGAACATTTGAGTGTTCGGTTATGTGAAATAGACTCATTTCAAGCCATGAGCTGAACAGATGTCAGCTGTTATGATTAATCTTTGCATGGGGATTCCTGAACCTATTGCAGTCACATTTGCTACAAATGCTATACTGAAATTATAGCTATAACTATACTGATGCTCAGATGAAACATTACTCATACACAATATTTCTGCTCACTACTGGATGAAAAGTATACTAAAATTTTTGTGCTAATTTGTAATACCAAGAATATTGAAGTAGCTATGTATCTGTATTCACATCAGACAAAATTGCTTCAGCACTTCAACCAACAATTCTTAGGATAACAAGACATTATACTACCTTTAGTTCTGAATTGCTGATGTGAGCAAACAATGATACCAAATAGACAATCCTTTATAAATATTTTGTAATTAACACTTTAATTTGAACCAGGGCTTTTTTTAAATTTGTGACAGCAGTCATCCATTAGTACATATGTCACTATATTTTTTTCTGATTGTTTTATTTTCGACATAGCTACCCTGCGGTGTAAACCTTGGATCTAGATGATTGTTACTGTTTAAGTGACACCCTAACCCCCTGTACGAAATGGGGAAATGGGGTGATGAATGGATGGATGGATGGATGGATGGATGGATGGATGGATGGATGGATGGATACTCTTGACCATTTCGTTAGAATTTGTCAGTTCCTAACATTTTCCAAGAACTGAAGAAATCCTTGAGACTCTTAACCAGGATACTGATACCATGGAAGAAATTAAAGAACATTTTGACAAAATATATGCTACTTGCTATTGTTATATATACTTTTGTCTTTGTAGAAATGATCAATAAGAAACATGGTGGTAAGAACTGAAGTAGGTTACAAATGTAAACTTTGCATCTCTGCATGAGACTAGATATGTAAATCTCAGAATCCACAAAAACATTACTGCAACAGTGGGTACAAGAGTTAAACATCTTTTTTAATTCCTCTTTTAGGGGACAACCCCCCACATACCACTGTGGGAGATTCATGCCTCACATTCCTAAACTAATTAAAATATTGCTATAGTTACTTGAGAGAGCTCTGGGCAACTTATATAGCTATATCTGTGTCATCAAAAGTACAAATAATAGCCACCACTGTTTATGTTTGATTTTCAACAATGAGCCAAAGTTTAAACTGCCGGATTACTGGATTATTCTACAGTGGGATTTTATATCCAAGGTCTTGCACATCAGACATGCAGATTCACATTGTACAAAAAACAGTGCATGTTCCTTAAAGATGTGTATTGTCAAAATATTAAGGACACTGTTCATTGTGCTGTTTGCATTTTTTTACAAAGAGAATGTACTTTACAGATATCTGTTGGTAAGAGAATTAGTCTCAATGGCCCGACCATCCATTTTCATATCTATTTACTTTAGAGAACTGTACAATATTCAAAACAGAACTGGTGATGCAGATAAATAGGAAAGCAAAATGTACAAGAAATCTGTCACCCAAAGTAATATTATTTTATTCTTTAGGTTTACATTTTGATTTAGGGATCTAAGATACCTTTCAGAGATGCATCAGTAAACTAAGTTAATAATGGCAGGAAATACATTTGGATTATACAAGATATTATGTACTAGCTTGAATTGTGAGAATAGTAGGGGATTGTGCAGTTTGAGACATTGTATTTTATTTAAAGGTATACTGCGGTATACTTTATTATGAAGGCATCTTGCAAATTTGACAATTTTATTGTAAAACTGTTTGTTTCCCCAACAGAGATGAGAGATATTAGGTGGAATAAAAGATGTGCACAACGGGCTATGTAATATAAAAGTATATGCTGCTATTAGTTTTGCAAATAGCAAGAGAAAGGGCTTGGCTTTATAGAAAAGATGTCGCTTTAACTGTCTTATGTACTGAGTAGGTGACATTTTTGAAAAAAAAAGTCAGTATTGGTCTATCATAACTCCTAAAAATTTAATCTCTGTTGCAAGTTCTGTTAAAGCAGTTCAGAAAAACTTTATGCATACCACAGTGGCACTCTTGTTCTAAGGAAGGCAGAAATAGAATAACTTTAGTATTTTAAGCATGCAAGAAGAACTGGGATTGTATTTTTCAAGGAAGAAAAATAGCCTTGTCTATTTTTTGAAATTTAGTAAGAGAATATTAATGTGTAGATATCTGCATACAGAATAATTACAGCATGTCTAACAGTAGTGCACATTTTATTAATGAATATATGGAACAGTATGGATCCTGGGATAAATCTTTGCAGTACTCTGATAGTAACATGTAAACAAGAAAAGCATGCATCTTGGCATTGTAAACAATAAAAATATTGATTAAGTTAACTATTGATGTGTTCCTTAATGCTACTATTTATGTCAGGTTTTCAGAGTCTATCTGGAAGAAGTTGGTGTGATACAGTGTTATAAAAACCTTTATAACTTCAGGAGTAAAGATATGATAATGTTTCGCATGACTGTACTTTTGGTATACAGTATTTAAGAATGATAGCAGAACTATCTTACTGTCTTCTGGCTCGAAGTCATGCTGCATCAGGCCATGGAATTTATTAGTGACAAGTTCTAGGAGTATTTCTTTATGGATAGGTTTTGCAATATTTTTGAGACAAGGAGATAATATAGCAGGTGGTCTATAAATTAACAGTTCAGATGAAAAGTTCCTCTCTTGTGAACTGGAATAATATGTGACTTTCCAAAAACGTTGTTGTAGGACATATTAACAGAGTGGTTGCTTACTATAAATATAGGATATATTTGTGTGTGTGTGTGTGTGTGTGTGTGTGTGTGTGTGTGTGTGTATGTGTGTATAATATATGTGCGTTTGTGTGTGTGTGTGTGTGTGTGTGTGTGTGTGTTTGTGTGTTTTATGCACTTATGTATGCATTTATCTATTTATTTATGCATTTATGAAACTGGTGGGTGTGTTGGTTTAAGGATCCTTCTTTTCAGGCACAACCCAGGCAGTATTTTACTCTAAGATGAAAAACAAAATCCTGTAGCTGTATTAAAAACAGTGATTATCATAAGTTGGAAAACAAAAAGGAATTAAAATATAACTATAACATTCCGTAGAACATGAGAATAAAATGTGATACATGTTTAGGTAAGACAAGCAACTGCTGTTTTGAAATGAGGTAAAGTTTGTCAGAGGCTGAGGTTATCATTTTAGATGTTTTTTATCAATTTTTGTAATGAAGGTTGGTGCTGGAGTAACAAAGAAGTTCTATGGTGATGTTATTACAATGTGGCACAGCAGATGATGATGACTGTTTTAGTAGTAAGGTGGCTACTTCCATAATTTGAGAGTTGAAATGACATGATCCTGCGTAATTTGGCATGTTAGGCAAAGGATTAGGATGGTCATTTTGTTGTGTTGTGATCAGATTATTAATATTTGCAGAGATATTTTGACATTTTCTTTTTCAAGTTAACTGTAGGTTATTGTAAAACTGTTTCCTTCATTTCTGCTCATGGTCTTCACCTGGCACATTAGTTTTCTTCAAATCTGCAGACTGATATCTTCTCAGTTTCATGTTTGTCGGTCTGTTGTCCTAAGATAGATTTGTAAGTCATGCAGAGGACACAAATAGGTTTGACATATTTTATTTTATGCTATGTATGTATGTATTTATTTTTCCGTAAAGGAGCTACAGAGTTAATGATACTGAGAAAGGTAGGTTTAAATATGTGACACCTTCATCTGGTAGAAGGTGTTTTAGAGTTATCCTGCAGCACTGTGTAGTGATCCAAATGTTATTTATATTTCATTATTATTTATGAGATTATGGAAAAACCCTTTAGGTTATTTTAGTGTGAATTTTTGTATCACCCCATTGGAATAGATTGATTGGTGATCATTTAGTGAGCCCATCCATATTCCTGCACTGGAAAGTAGATTGTTTGGTGGTCATTTGTTAATGTACCCATCCATATTCCTGCATTGGAAAATAGATTGATTGGAGATCACTTAGTGTGCCCATCCATATTCCTGCATTGGAAAATAGATTGATTGGTGATCACTATGTGAACTCATCCATATTCCTGCATTAGAAAATACATTTATAGGTGATCACTTAGTGAATCCATCCATATTCCTGCATTGGAAAATAGACTGGTGATAACTTATTGAACCTATCCTTATTCCTACATTGGAATTAATTAATTAATGATATATTTACGTTCCCCAGAATGAGTTCATAAGGCTTTATACTATAGTACACACCCTGTCTAGTCAATATGACATTTTGTCATTGTTTTCCTTCATATCTTTCACTCTTTTCAGTTAGAAATGGTGTATCCTCTGAGAGATGACTCAAGATCATTGCATCCTTTAAGATATTCTGTAGAGCATATAAATCCATTGTTTTGAATGGCATCCTCTAATTTGTGTCCCTTGCTATGTATTAAGTATTTTAAGTGTGCTGGAAAGAAGACTACAAATAAACCTCTTGCAAAAACAGTGTTAAGGGTCCTCTTATTTACTCACTCCTGTTGTCATCAAAGGTGTCAGTTTTCCTGTCTTGAAATGTTTGGTCTGTTCATTTAGCCTTAATGACACAACTTGGTATTCAACCTGACTTGGAAGCTTCTGTGGTGTTTGTTATAGCAAAGATTAGTTTATATCCGCAGAAGGAAGGAAAAAAAGAGAGATTTGCTAATATGTTGCAATGTGGAGTTTTCCAGTGCTAAAGGCTTAGGTGTATCAGGAAATATGGTGTGGAAATGATTGAGAAACACATACAGAAATTATTATATGGTTCATTACAAAACTAACATGGTGTGCACTGAGGAGGCTGAAAAGAAAATATGTGTCATAAAAGAAGAGAGCATGAAGGCACATTTTATTTGAATATATTAATGTAGTAACAGTTTTACATACACTCTGACAAGAGCAAACATGTTTGTCATGTTGTTTTCCTTCAACTTCTTTGTATTTAATTTTCTCCTTTGCAAATTGAACTTCACTATTAATGTTGGCCTACCAGAATGGATAAGTAAATAAATACATACTTTCATTTCATTGATATATGTTGATGTCATTGTACTAGGTTGTTGTTGTTGTTGTTGTTAACTTGGTCATAGATATCTACCATTTGAAATAGCCTATGTATTCTTCCTGGAGCTTTTCTCCCCAGGCCTCCACTGAAAAAGGATCCGTGTCCAGTCAGACTTTCCCAGTTAACAAATGTAAAATAAATAAATAATATATACTAATATGTCAGAATCAATGTGCATGTTTTTAGGTAAATTTATGATATTCTGAAACGCATTGGTGTGAGGCCTGGAAATATGAGTGAAAATGCAGACTTTATATATACTAAATTCAAGACTGCCCTTTTACACAGTCCTCCCTTTTCTCTGAGATACGTTGATGTTGGAGTTAGTATGTACTAACCTGTGGTGGTGGGGACTTGGCCGCACATTAGGGATACAGGAAAGCTTAGCCCCAGCAAAATCAAGCTTACAGAAAACAGAGATGTTTAACATTTTCTGCGCTCCTGTATTTTTATAGTTATTTTCATGTAATTCCAGGGTGCTACTGGAGAGTCCTGTCAGTACAGGAGTTATATATTAATTTTTCTTAACCCAAAATAGCTGAAACATAAGCCTAAATTCATTAAGGTACAGTGAACTACTGTATACATTGAGGTGTATATGTTGTGGAACGTTTCCTCACTTCAGCAGCCATTAGTAGCTGTATTTAGAGCACAACCAAAAGCTGTTTGCTGAATTTCCTGTTTGCACTTAATTTTAAATCGTTTTTTTCTTAAAACTTGCATATTTTCTGTCCTTGACCTAGCACTCTTGTGTGGGGTCATTTACTGCACTGTTATAACTTGATATTACTTGTGAACCTCTGCTATCTCTGTAAAAAACAAAACAAAAAAAAAATCTTGCTTTTTTCCCACTTTTCTGAGAGTTAAAAAAAGTTCAGTTACAGGCTTGCTGTTCCTGAACTGTTTGAAAGTTTCTGTGAGGCCATTTTGCTTGGGCTGAAGGAGGGTCTCTGTTCATCAGTGGCAGTGACTAACATTGAGCAGCTTCCCTGCCCCCGTAGAGGTGGTTACTGACTTGAAACTGTAGTTTTATTGGCCACTAGGGGTCATTTCCATAACTCCTTCATCTTCCTCTCTTAAAACCTAGTTGCCTCGTGGTTTGAGCGTCTTTTCAGGCTTGTTGGCTGTTGGTGAAGCACCTCCAAGAGGAAAAACGCTGAGAGAAGAAGGAGCCACTTTTGAGATTTTAAGTATTTTTCTCTGTTTATTTGCTAAGTTTTTCTGCATAGCTGCCTAGCTTGAGCATTTTCTGGCTTGTTAAACTTGATTTCTGTATTAGTAGCTGTATTTAGAGCACAACCAAAAGCTGTTTGCTGAATTTCCTGTTTGCACTTAATTTTAAATCGTTTTTTTCTTAAAACTTGCATATTTTCTGTCCTTGACCTAGCACTCTTGTGTGGGGTCATTTACTGCATTGTTATAACTTGATATTACTTGTGAACCTCTGCTATCTCTGTAAAAAACAAAAAAAAAATCTTGCTTTTTGCCCACTTTTCTGAGAGTTAAAAAAGTTCAGTTACAGGCTTGCTGTTCCTGAACTGTTTGAAAGTTTCTGTGAGGCCATTTTTGCTTGGGCTGAAGGAGGGTCTCTCTGTTCATCAGTGGCAGTGACTAACATTGAGCAGCTTCCTTGCCCCCCGTAGAGGTGGTTACTGACTTGAAACTGTAGTTTTATTTTCCCTTTTGGGTCTATTCCTGCTTCTTTCCAGCCCCTGCTATCAAGCACGCTTTAACGTGCTTTAGCCGATTAAGCGGAGTTGCCACTAGAGCAGCATCGGGCAGCCCGGTTAAACAAGGTTAAACTCTTTCTGGCTCCAGAAAGTCTGTTCTTCAATTTTTCCCTTAGAACTGCTCTGTTAGGAACCTAAACAGTTTACACCTACACTAAAAGTGCAGCACTTGTTCCAAATAGCTTTTTCTTCTCAAAAGCTCAGCACTTGTCTTATAAGCATATCCCTTGTCTTATAAGCATTCTCTTTGCAGGTCAAGCACTCCTATATTATACAAATCTCTCACTAGCAAAACCCCCAGGAGTGCCCACTTCCCTGCTAAGCCCACTACTTTTCTGTCTCATACCAACTCATAATTCTTTCCAGCATGTCGAAGGGTCAGATGCTGGCGTCCTCTCCTGCCCATTTGGTGAATCTGGGAATTCTGAGACAATGTTACAATTGCCTCATGTACACGGACAACCATCTCCTCCTCCCATGTAACACTAACACTTGTGAGAGATGCAGCTATTTAGCCAGACTGGAGGCTGAGCTCTCTCAACTCAGGACTGGCAAGACCAGGCAAGAGGAGAAGGCAACTACACACACCACAATACCAGTCTCACATAACTCAACCACACCACTGAATCAAACACATAAACACACTAAGACATACTCGGAGGCTCTGAGTAAAAATCTACCTAAACAGCAGAGGCCTCCAAAGCAGACACCCAAGCAACTGCAAACTCAATACACCACACAAACAACACATAAACAACAAAATCAGTGTGCAAAGCAGTCACTGCCCTTAAGGCCAAATACAACACCAAACATACTTGTCATAGGTGACTCCATAGTCAGACACACTGACGTCCCACTCACCAGACTGAGTAAGGAGAAGGTCACAGTAAGCTGCCTGTCGGGCGCTAGAATCCGCCACATAACACAAGCACTCAGGTCTCTCAACAGCAGGTACAAGTACGACTCAGTCATTGTCCACGCTGGTGTCAACGACCTGAGACGTACTTCCTTGGACTACATGAAAAGAGACATTGAGGAGCTCTCTGATTATGTAGCCCAGGCAGGTATGACCCTGACCTTGAGCAGTATCCTACCTTCACCTAGAATGATGCCACAATACAGTGATAAGATGATCAGCTTTAATAATTGGCTTAAATTCTGGTGTCATTCAAAGGGGATCCAATGTCTGTCTGCCTGGGATGACATGCTGGACAAGCCACGCTGCATCGCAAGGGATGGCTTGCACCTGTCACCCCTAGGCTTCCAGATATTGGCAAAGGCTCTTGCCATCCCCATAGTGCTTTTTTTAGCCAAGGCTCAAATTCTAAACCTACCACCCTAGAACACAAAAAGTAAAAACTAAGGGTAATGCTGCTCAATGCCAGAAGTCTCAATCTCAAGATGCACGCACTCGAGGCCCTTCTCAGTATGGAGAACATCGATGTCTGTGCTGTGACAGAAACCTGGTTCAAGGCTCCTGAGAGCACCCCAGCACTAGCAGGTTTCACCTCATATCATGCGTTCCGGCCCCAAAATCCGGACAACACCAAGAAAGGAAGGGGGGTGTCCATATTCATAAAGGACACCCACACCTCAAGGTTGGTGGCAACGCACGATGCATCGGAGACCATCCAGGTGCAATTAACCATAGGCAAGACTGCTCTGCAATTTGTAGCATGTTACAGGCCACCCTCTCAAACTCAGGAACCTCACATGGCCTTCCTGAAAACAATGGAGGGATAAATGTATCTCCAAACACCATCATACTAGGTGACTTCAACTACCCTAATATAGACTGGGAACACTACTCAAGCCCAAACACTCTAGCCCAAAGGTTCCTGGAGTTCATAAACTCAAATGCCATGGAACAACTAGTCACCATCCCCACAAGAGGAGAAAACATACTTGATCTCATCATCACGAACATGGGATCAAAATGTTCAACACCGGAAGTATACCCCTCACTGGTGAGATCAGATCATAAACTTATCTCGCTGGAGGTCCTCATCCCGCCCCCACCTGAAATAAAAAAGACCACAGTGAAAAACTTCTCAAAAGCCGACTTCACACTTCTAAAAACTAGTGTGGTCTCCTTTAAGGCCCCAGAGCCAGTGGTAAACATTACTCAAACCGCTGAATCACTTACAAATGCCTTCTACCAGCACCTACAGGACTGCATGGATCAGGCAATCCCAAACAAAACTAAGACTCTTTGTACCAAAGGCAAGCGTCCAGTCTGGTGGACCCCAGCCATAAACAAGCTCTACAACAAAAGGAGGAAGCTACTACAAGATAGAGCAAAATCCTTGAAAGGTAAGACACCTTTGATCATTATAAGTAAAAAACTAAGAGCTCTCATAAAATCATCCAAGGCAAATTTTGAGAGAAAAATCGCCAAGGATTCAAAAGACAATCATAAGGCCTTCTTTAGCTATGTTAGAAACCTAGGAGGAAACTCCCAGATATGCTCAGAATTAGTTCAAAATGATGTGAAGATTACTGAACCTACACACATTGCCAACATACTGGCTGACAGGTTCAGTGAAAACTTCTCCCCTCCCCAAAAGGAGTGATATCTGTACCAGAGGATTGGAGCCCCGCAAACATCTGCAATGCCCAGGTGAGAACAGCACTCTCCAAAGCAAAAAACACAGCATCCATGGGACCGGATGGTGTCCCCGGCTGTGTGCTCCATGAACTCAATGAGGAATTAAACCCACAGTTAGGACAGCTGTTTAATCTTAGCCTCACCTCAGGATACGCACCCAAGGAGTGGCGACGGCGACTGTGGTCCCACTTCACAAGGGCGGTGCCTCCACCGACCCTGGAAATTACCGTCCCATTAGCTTGACAAGCCTTATCTGCAAAGCCATGGAGAGGATCATAATGGAACTCATAAATAAAGACATAGGGAACTTGCAGACTTTGGATCAAACCCAGTTTGGCTTTGTCAAAGGCAGATCATGCCTTTTACACTTGGTTGACTTTTTCGAGACAGTCACCAAGGCCATTGATGAGGGAAAGGCAGTCCATACAGCCTACCTTGACCTGGCAAAGGCCTTCGACACAATACCCCACTCAGGTATCATCAAAAAACTCATCAGCTTGAATGCAAACCCATACATCACAAGATGGGTTACAAACTGGCTAAGTGACAGAACCCACAGGGTCAGAGTTGCTGGAGCCATGTCAGACTCAAAGCCTGTCACAAGTGGTGTCCCACAGGGCTCAGTCCTGGGTCCACTCTTGTTCAGCATCTACTTTTCTGAAGTACAAGCAAACACAGGAGGGTTATGGCTGACAAAGTTTGCAGATGACTGCAAACTGGATAGTCGAAAACACATCTGACACAGATATCCTTCAGAAGGGCCTCACAGAAATGGATAACTGGTGCCAGAGCCATGGCCTAAAGTTAAATGCCAAGAAATGCATAGTCCTACCCTTCGGGAAAAACAAGGTTACCCCTAGCTACCATATAGGTGGCAATCCACTGAGCACAGAAGAAGTCATCAGGGATCTGGGGACCCAGGTTGACAGTAGCCTTTCGTTTGACACTCATGTTGCTAAAGTAGTTAGGAAAACCTTCTACATTGCCCACCTGATCATGAAGCGATTCACATCTAGATCAAGGGAGGTCATCGCCCCCCTGTACTCATCACTCATTAGACCTATGATTGAGTACAATGCCCCATTTGGAATGTATCTGACCAGACACCTGCAGCAGCTGGAAAGGCCCCAAAGTTCCTCACCAAAAGGATAAAGGGTCTCAAAAATATGTCTTATGCTGCCCGACTGAAAGAACTCCAGCTCTATTCAGTCTCATACCGCTTGCTCAGAGGTGACCTGTGCCTGACATATAAGGCCATGTCAAACCCTGATTTGATGAATATGTTTCACCTCAAAAAATCTAGATCCCTCAGAACCACAAGGGCGGAGGACTTAAACCTTGACACGGTTATTAATAGAACATGCTGGAGGGACAGATTCATCACCCAGAGACTCCCTATGCTGTGGAACAAAATCCCGGTACATGTGAGGCAGAGCACCTCGCTGGCCTTGTTCAAGAGGAATCTTGACCAATGGATGGGGGATCGCAGATATACCCCAGGGATTACTTCAGTGTCACTGCTTGACAGAGGCACAGCAAAATAATAGGCATAGTTTTATTCAAACTAAAGGGGTGGCGAAAGCCAAATAACTATGGGCTAGGCTTATAAATGCCCTTGGGCAGATAGCCTAGTATGAACCTATGAACCTATGAACCTTACATGGTGCTGGACAGACTTTTAACACAAAGGTGCGCAGCAGTGCTGGATGCTAATGAAGTGTCTTCCGGGGAGGTGGCATATGCTAATGAGCCTTATGTTCTCAACCCAGAACTGCCACCCACAAAGCATCTACATGGCCATCCCTACCACCATGTGGTCAACTGTTGAACACAAGCATGGTGGGGGGAACCACTAACATCCCGATTTAAACTTAAAGTGTCATAAAAGCACCTACAGCAAAACAGGGATTGGGAGGTCAGCAAGCAGGGGTTAAACTAGACACTAGATCATACTTTAAGGGAGTGGGGACAACCACTGGATACCAGGAATTAATCTTTAAAGTGCTGTACTGACACAGACTTCATAAATGGGATTGTGGGGAGTGTAGGGCTACACTAGATGCTAGGGATGATTCTGTAAATTGCCATACATGCACCAGTGGCAATATGGGGTGGGGGAAGATACAGTAGACCACCAGGGCCTAATATGTACATGCTGTGATGGCACTCAAACTATTATGGGGCATGGAGAACCACAGGAGGGTAGTTTACTGACAGTTACAAGGTCTTTGTTGTGCATTCTGGTGTGTGCATCCTTGCATGTGTGAAAGAGGGATAGGGTGAATGCCACTGCCTACATGAGCAGTAGGTTAATACCCACAACATGTAGATTATCAATGATCTGCACATTGTAGTAGTAACTGCAATTCAGCAAACATGCAAATTAGCCTTTATTGAGGTCTCAGTCATAGTGGCTAACACGTTTCAGAATCACAAATGGACACATTGCTGCAGAAGAGTCTTTCTAGCATGAGCTGTACAATTTGTGCTAAGAACTTTAATGAATTCCTGGAATAGTCAACCATATTGTTTACATTTTGTTTTTCATGGGTTTTGTCTTTTTCCTCGCAGTTGAGGTTGTTTACTCCTTAAACTATTTTTATGCTAAACAGGAAGAACTGTATTTCCTTACATGTAGACATTCATGAATAATGCACTAGAATAATTTCAAGGAAGTAAATTAGTAATTATTACTATCGCTCTACCTTTATGTGAGGTATGCCACTCCACACATAGAAGACTTGTTTTAAGCATTAAGTTTTAGCCACTCTGAGCTGAAGCAGATTTCAGTTCCACAAGTGTAGCTTGACAAAGGAGGACAGTGGTGCTCTGTTACTACTCCTAAAGGATCAGGGATAATACTGATGTAATATGGAAGGATCGGGGATAATACTGATGTAATATGGAAGGATCGGGGATAATACTGATGTAATATGGTAGGATCGGGGATAATACTGATGTAATATGGAAGGATCGGGGATAATACTGATGTAATATGGAAGGATCTGGGATAATACTGATGTAATATGGAAGGATCGGGGAAAATAATGATGTAATATGGTAGGCTTCAAACTGCAAACTTTGTTGTACAATTTTATAACATTTGACTTCAATGATCACATTTTTTCTCATGCTGTCTTAACTAAAAATAAATCTATAACAATATACTCGAGTCATTGCATTAGCCCTTTTAAATGTTTAAAACCTGCTGTATTAATTTAGTACTAATCTAGTACTAATCTAGTACCAAAAATAAACACGTATGATCTGTATCACTGATCTTAATAATATGTGCTATTTATGTTTAAATAATTTGCATTGAAGCAACTTTCCAGAAAAAAAATTAATAAAAGACATATTTAATTTATTTTACTGTATTTGGTAACTGGGCAGTTTGGCTGGTCCAATTGATCCTTTTCTGCCCCAACTCCAGTCATGTAGTGACATGGTCAGTATGCCTTACATGAATGAAGATGCTCCCCCTCCCTTTCAGTAAACTATACACCCTCTTGTATACGTCATTTCAGTCTAAGCTTATCCATTGATTTTCTGCAGCACTGAAAACATAAATCTCTTGTACAAGCCACTATGTGTAATTCTCCATCTGCCCATATTCTTTTCCCTCTAATTTGCCCACACAATCCTCCAGTCATGTACAAAGCTTACCACTCCCTGTCTCACTGCCTCCTCCTTACTGCCAGGTTCAGTTGCTCAAATTGCAACCACTCTCCCTTCTGTATCTCACATAGCTTGCAAAATAATTCCCATTAATAAAATCTTCTAGCCCCCAGCTCTATTCTCTGGTTTTAACAGATGCTTAAACCTACCCACTCCCTACTTTCCACTTTGTTGTCTCTAATAGATCTTCCAGCTAATTTTGTATTCTTATCAGTCCACATATTTCTCAATAAATATATCTGAATATGCTAGCTATTCTCCTGACATCTCTATCTATGCTTGTGCATGAGTTGTTCTTTTTTCTCAACCCAGATCTTGCTGCTTTTGCACATTTTCTGGCTAGCCTCTCCCTTTCTCCTTCCATCATCCCATCCCTCCTCATCTATAAAAGTCATAAGAGATGGCAGCTGTCATTGCGTACAAATGGAAATCTTTCATCCCTCACCCACAATATCTTTTATCTAATCTGAACTGCCCCTCTCCTATCTTACAACTTTCCTCCCCCATACAAACATCTTACAATATATTTCTATTTGACTTTTATATATGTTATTACACTCTATTAGCATAAGTAGAAACAAATGCAGGACCTGAAGGGTGATAATTATCTGCACAGTGTAAATTCTCCTCAGAAATTGTGGACTGCAGTACACCAAATGCGCAGCAATCTAGAAATATGTATGAACTGATCTTCCCAGTTTTTCTCCCCACAAATATGTGAGCTATACTACCCTGAATGCAAAATAATCAAGAAATATCCATGAACAGGTGTCCCCAGTTTTTGTACTGTCCCTACCATGTCTCATAAACCTGAAATATTTCATCCTGCACTTCCTGTTAATGCCCTCCTACTCATTCCACATTCTGCCTTGCACTCAGCTGGACACTTGGCATCCGATTATATTCCATCCCTTATAATTCTTTAAACTCTTTAAAATATTTCATATCATTGGAAGCATTATTGTCTATCCTGTCTGTAATCAACACAGAATTTTCCCGGCCCCCCTTTAAATAAACCACACCAAACACATAAAGTCATTTCACGACCTTTATTGAACACTGTTGTACAATGAACTTAGACACACAAAACAACATCAATTATCTTCATCAGCAATGATCAGCGCACCTACTCATCCAGCACTTAAATAGGCCACATACCTGCTCACCTCACCTCCTGACCAAACCATCATTAACCAATAAATAACCACCTTCCTTAGAGGGGGAACAGAAGAGGACAATCCTGTTCCTCTTCTTCACCTGAAACTGCCCAACATCTTCCATCCATATCCAAAAAAGGCAGGGTGGGAGGGCCACCAACTCATGCCAAAATGTACCTACCGACCGTTATTGAACACTATTGTACAATGAACTTATACACACAAAATAATATCAATTATCTTCATCAGCAATGATCTCAGGGCAGCATCACTACTCATCCTGGACGAATTTACCTCAGGGCAGTGTACCCACTCACCCTGATACCTCCTCCACTGGGGCAGCATGTCTGCTCACCCAGCCCTTAAATAGGCAGTGTACCTGCTCACTTCACCTCCTGACCAAACCATCATTAACCAATAAATAACCACCTTCCTTAGAGGGGGAACAGAAGAGGACAATCATGTCCCTCTTCTCTGCCACCAGCCTGGTCCCCAGGCTTTTGCCCCTCCTAAACCCTAGCCACAACCATACCCTCTAAAAAGAGCTTCAAATGCAAAATAACCAGATCCAATACTACCTCATTAAGATGGACCCCATCCCGTTCGTAACAAAACTCCTGTCCATCCCCAAAATCTCTATGATCAATGGTATGCATCCCCAAAATTCTTAACTGCCTAGCCAGTCTCTGATTGATGAACCTCATGACCCTTTCAATCGCCCTATAACTATATGCACTCCAACACAAATGAGGAACCAACTCTGACCAAACAATTTCCATACCCAGGTACAATGCCTATAATCTCAGCAAGTCCTGAAGAATAATATCCACTAATCACTTTTTTGAAAAGAATGCCCAAATCATTGCCCCCCCCCAAATGAATTACTAATATACAAGGACACCCTACCTTCAATTTAACATTCTCAGATTCATGGTAACAAGAAAATGTGGAAGGTGATACCACTGAAGACTGATACCTCTGTTGAAGAAACCAAAAAGTCCGTCTTTATATGTAAAAAATCTTCTTTAATCAAGGGTTAGCGCTTTCACGTAGTAGACACTATGCTTCTTCAGACATAAAACAAACAAAACAGCACCTCACTTAAATACTGATTTGGGCGCCAAAAAATGCAACAATCAATTAAAAGCATGAATCAAACCTTAACGGTATCTAATGACAAATACAGTATACAAATGACCTCATAACAAACATCTAAGTTCTTAAAATGTTACATAAAATAAAGCGACACTATTTTGTAGCTAAAGTTAAGTAAAAACATATTTGAATTTGTTTGAATTTCTTATAAAACTCTCTATAGAGATTGAACACAATAAACAATCTATATTAAGCACACATTTCCTTATATCTTTATGCATAAAATGATGCATATAATATAGCGACTCTCTATTATGATCAAAACACTGGTGTGCATCTTAATATAATTTCTATCAATGACGTATTTCTCCAATGTTTTGCTTCATGATGATGAGGTTAGAATAACAATATTATATGGTTTAACATTTTAACACATATAGTGAATTGTTACATATTGAATATCTTCTCATACTCATACCAATGAAACACGTCTATATTTATATAAAAAAACTTCCTAAGATTAGTGACAGCCTTCAACTATTGATACCTATTGATTATATATGTTGCTCTGATTTATCAGTTTATCAGTCTATTAACCATGTTCATTGGGCTATTTAAAATCTAATTTGTTTAGAATATGTTTCTTGAACCGATTAACCAGCTGTCTCTTAGATCAGAAAATAACAGGGTATATGTATGCCAATGCTTAACGGGTGCATCAAGTTACGTTTCAGAACTGTCAGAACCCTCAGTGTCTGATCCAGTTATTTTCAGCGCTACTGCGCATGACACAAAAAGAGAAGAAACACATTCAATTGAGCATGTTTATTGTTTTTTCGTTTTTTATTTTTCCCACATTTAATGTGTTTTATTAACAATTTCAAAGATATACTTGATCTATCTCATTTAAATTATAGAGCAACTATTTATGTAATCTTGTTCATTTTTGTTTATATATGTTGTTGCGATACAAAACGCAAGGAAATTTGTTTGGTGTTATCTGTATCAGTGAGATTGCAACAGGAAGACTCTTTACTCAAAAGCACTCAAATGCTTTATAATTATATTAAGATGCAGACCAGTGTTTTAGAGCTGTCAGTGTAATCTGTCAACTCTATCGCAATCACGCATGACAGACTAAAAATGAGAATATCCCTTTAACGCAGAGCACCTGCCATATTTAACTATGCTCAGTTTTTACAGAGCTTCAGTAATAAATTTTAAACTAGTATTCAATCAATCTTGATCATAATAGAGAGTCGCTATATTATATGCATCATTTTATGCATAAAGATATAAGGAAATGTGTGCTTAATATAGATTGTTTATCGTGTTCAATCTCTATAGAGAGTTTTATAAGAAATTCAAACAAATTCAAATATGTTTTTACTTAACTTTAGCTACAACATAGTGTCGCTTTATTTTATGTAGCATTTTAAGAACTTAGATGTTTGTTATGAGGTCATTTGTATACTGTATTTGTCATTAGATACCCTTAATGTTTGATTCATGCTTTTAATTGAATAATGGTTAGATTGTTGCATTTTTTGGCGCCCAAATCAGTATTTAAGTGAGGTGCTGTTTTGTTTGTTTTATGTCTGAAGAAGCGTAGTGTCTACTACGTGAAAGTGCTAACCCTTGATTAAAGAAGATTTTTTACATATAAAGACGGACTTTTTGGTTTCTTCAACAGAGGTATCAGTCTTCAGTGGTGTCACCTTCCACATTTGCTTGTTACTTTGGATTTTTTGGTGTGTGGAAGGTACTTTACGTTTCAGCTGCAGTCTGGTTCTTGCATTCTCAGATTCATGTAACAACCTATCCTACCTAAGACCCCTAATACTATGCCAAGTCACTTTCCACCCTAAATGTGATAAACCCATATTTATCTCATCTTCCCTGACTAATGCACACTTCTCTTCCCAGTGGATATACGAATGCCCCAAGATGGTAATATGCTTCCCTAAAAGAAAAGAAAAGAAAATTAGTATTTAGGCCACAACTTTATCTAATATATGATAAAAATGCATTTGAACACCACCTCCCCAGTCTCTTAATCACTTCAATGGAACTACCGTCTCTAGCTAAATCTGAAGCTCTACTAATCCTAAATGAGTGAGCTGCAAACCTATCCACTGGAAATCCCATGCAATGTAAAACCCTCCTCACCAAACCTATGAATCTACTACTTGACACCACCTTCCCATCCATTGAACAAAAATGAACTCATCTACACTCCCCTTCTGCCTCCTCATGAATTCTTTAGCCCACATTACTGTACAAAGGCTAGGATTCCTGTCAGGTTTAATCATCACCAAGCATCCCCTACGCAGTTGATCTGTCTTACTCTTCCTTATTACAATAGTAACCTCACCCTCGTCTATGATAACATCCTTCCAACATAACGAACCTAACAACTCCGAAATACAGAAGGTGCCAAAATATAACCATGTACATAACATGCCCCACATGAAGTAATCCAAAGACCCCCCTTGTAACAAACCTAACTCTCTCAACAAAACTTTCAATATAACCCTCGTAAGCGGCCATCAAATGTCTCTACGTTTCACCACCACTCTCCCCAACCCCTCAGCATTCACCCTAATGTCCAAGTCTTGGTGAAATCTTGCATTCCTGCTACCTTAGCAAAAATGCTAATTGCAGCCAAATCCACCTTGACTGTATGCAAAGTCTTGCCTATCTCCCAAGCATGAGCTACATATCGCAATAGTAATTCCTCTGACCATACCCCCTCCTCTTCTGGCAGCTGATAAACAAAGTGATTAAAATAAGAAAGAGCCCTACCACACACCTTCCTTGTAGAAAGTGCCCAGGAATGCCATATCAACCACCTGGCTACTTCGACCCAAGACTCCACACTCCTATGGCAGGGTTTCTGGCACTTCCTTTGCCTGTGGAGCCAACCCTCAAAACCTGCAAAACTGAAATCGGGAAAAGCTATCAGCAATCTCATTCTTTATGCCAGGCACATGCACTCCTGCAAAGGAAAAATTTATTACGAGAAAAAACAATTTAGGTAATGCCAACAATAACAAACCCGACTTAGCCATCTTCTTTTGTACTACCTTCACTACAGCCATATTGTCCAAGTGAAAAACTACATGTTTGTCCCTCAAATGCTCCTTCCACACAACAGAAGCTGCCCATATAGATATCAACTCTAGAAAGGCCATGTCACGCCTCCATACCTCCTTCCAATCCCGAGGCCATTCAGCCGCAAACCACCGACCCCCAAAATAGGCCCCCATACCAACACCATTAAATTGTTGTACAAAACCATCCCACAACACCAGGTCCTCCCACACCAGTTGGGTCACCCTAACCCAATGGTGTTTACTCCGACCCCCTTTCAACATATAAGCAACCGACCTACAAAAGGCTCGCCCTGGGTGCACAGCTCAGCAGGCAAAATTCAAAAGCCCCAAAAACTCCATGACTGAACGAATCTGAATCTTATCCTTGCCCAACACCAAACGTATAGCCGACTGAAGCCCCTCTCTATCTTATCCTCAGGTAGGCAAAACAGTCCCCGCTCAGCATCAACCATTAGTCCCAGAAATTCTAAGGTTCTCACCGGACCTTCCATCTTATGCTGAGCCAATGGTACCCCTAACTCCTTACACATGCTCGTAAACTCCCGCAACCCCTCATGTGCTCCTACCCTTCCTTCGCCCACCAACAGGAAATCATCTAAATAATGCACTGCCTTTTGAGTTCCCACTCTCTGCTGCCAAATCCAATGCAATACCATACTAAACCTCTCAAAAGTCACACATGACACTGAACATCCCATAGGCATAGCTTTATCGAAGTAGTACTTATCGCCTACCCACATCCCCAGTAACGGCCAATCCTCACTCCTAATAGGCAACAAGCGAAAAGCCAACTCAGTGTCAACCTCAACCAGCCATGGCTCCCAAAATTCTCTACTTACTTTCACCGCATCATCCAAGGAAGCATAATGCACCCTAACCTCTTCATCTGCAATAAAATCAATCACTGAATTCCCTTCTGGATGCAATAAGTGATGTATCAATCTGAATTCCCCGGCCCATTTCTTCAGCAATAACCCCAAAGGTGACACCTTTTAACTACTGAAAGGCAGACTGTCAAAAGGACCAAATAAATGCCCCGCCCAACACTCCTTCTCCACTAAAACCTCCAGGATGTCCTCTTTACATTGAACTGATCACAGAGTCTTGCAACCCCCCCTCCCCCACGGTGGACTTTATAGGAAACCCCGCTTTGAAACCCTTGTAGTATCTCATTTTTGATGGCAAGACCAGGAAACTGGCAAAGCATACCCCGCAGGACCTCCACCTTAATGGGGAATGGTGCCCTTTCCTCTATTGCCTCTAAAGAACCCAAGTCCCCTGGACCCACAAAAATTACCCCTACCCCAAACCGGGTGAAACCCCTGCAAGGCAAAGCTTTGCCCACCAAATCCTCCCTCAAGAGCCATAACATTGGAGTTCCACGTGTAAAGGTCTTGTCGACCACAGCAAATGGCCGAATGACTCCTTCCACATCTTGAGAAAACATGTGTAAATTTGCACCCCCAGCCATGAATAAGAGCCACTATTAAAAGACCAATACACACCCGCTGCTTCTCCCCCACTCACCCTTCTGTTAAAGCCACCATAACTATCCATCATCATGACTAACCATATATCCAGATGATGCACCTCCCAACGTAGTGACTGGTCCACAGCCTTCTGTTTGTCGAAACACTGATTGTACCAAAGCCACGCATTACCCAGCCTTAATCATTGTGCCTCACGAATGGTAAGGAAATATCCTAGAAGAGTCAAGGCCAATGACCTGTCCTTCTCCAGCTGCACTGCCATAAAGTAAATAAAGCCAACCACCCAATTATCCCATGTCCTAGGGTGAATCTTACCTAACCTCTTTCTTTCCAATGCCACTAAAGCCATCAAAAAGTCCTTGCTATTAGATGACTCCACCTCCACTAGCCATAGGACCCCTTCCACATCAATCAGCTCAAACAAATCCACATACTGTCCTTTCCAAATTTTTTCTTTGACTGACCCCAGAATATGCGGAGTCAGGAAAACCGCTCCTGCCCCCTGTCCCAAGGATTGGGTGACTAACCAGTCCCCCAGCAGCAGCCCAAAGTTAGAGCCTACCTTCAAGTCCAAAACCGAGCTGTCTCTGGAATCAACACTCACCCCAGTCGCATCTCCAACAGGGTACGTGTCACCGTGTGCCAGCTGCCTCTGAGCATCCTCTATCACTTGCAAGCCTCCCCCAAGGTCCCCAACTAACATTTCCTCATCATCCCTACCCCCCCCACAATCCTCAACCCCTAGCTCCCCAGACAATACTGCTGAAGAAAAACCATTACCTGCACCTTCATCTTGAGACGTACTGGGAGCTGGTGTCTCCACTGCAACCGCCTGCTTCGCTGTCTGTTGTCTTTTCCCCAGAGCTGGGGTTCTCACCGTAGTGCACCACCTCTTCCGACCTGGAGCCTGTTCTGTTTCTTTTACCACCTTGGATGTCATTGGCTCCTGGAACAACTCTTCTGCCTGGGCCACAATAGCTTGCCATCGCTGATGCAGTTCCAGTAAATTAGCCATCTGTAAGAATGAAACACATAATGTTACCACTGTTCCATGAACCAGACTGCCCTACTTCACCCCCCAATCCCTATAATGTTGCCTTGCCCTATGCCCACCTCTCTCTACCAACTCCCCTACTTACCTGTACTCTGCAGCTGAGAACAACCCCTTGCATAACTTACCTGCAAAGCATACACTCTGACCACTAACTACTGCACTTATACCTTCACCCATGGATTAAAATATGCAGCTCCCTGAAACACACTTCACCCTTCAGCTACTTCAGCCACCCACATTCAGTCACACACTTCCTTTCAGCTAGCAATCCCTTTCATATAACCACCTGGAAAAAAAAAAAACCTTTGCATCAATATTTAACCTACCTCCATTGCAGCAGCACAACTAACGCAGCACCATCCAACCACCAATGAACCTGGAATCCCTTACCTCTTCACGTTGGACAACAAATCCTTGTCCACACTAGAGGTAATGGCCGTTACCTCCACTGCACATGCACAAACCAGAGCCCGGACCGAATGGCCACAAAAACGACAGCGGAAACACATGAACCCACCAGGGAGAAGCTAAAGGATCCTCAAACCACTAACACCAATGAGGAAAGTCAGTGGGAACATTACCCCTTACCCTAATGGCTGCGACCATCCATGTGAATGCATGAAAACTGCTAGACCAACCCTGGTGACCAGGGAATGGCTACAGAAGCTCACAAACCCACCAGGGAGCATGAGGGGATCCTCCGCCCACTACTCCCAATGCTACAGAGTCCAGACCCCACAGCCTCCCATGACTACCAGGATGAACATTTTTTTTTATTACCAGGCCGAACCTCATGGCTGCCACCTGACCACATGGCCCTACCAAGAAATGAGACAGCAACGGGCCCAACAAATCCTCTGGAGACACCACTGGACGACAGCAAGCAATCTCGGCAGCACTGAACTATTGGAAGCAACCTCAGCAAATGCGACCGGCACAACAAATCAACCAGAGACACCACCAGACCACCAGCAAGCACCTCAGCAACCGCAAAACAACCAGAGACACCACTGGACACCAGGAAGCAACCTCAGCAATCCCATGCCTACCGGACCCCCAGAGAATCAACCAGTACCCAGATAAGCCAAGCACCACACTCATACAGACACCACCCGCTAGCCATTCACCCACACACACACTCCTCTCAGTAACCCTTTTAACAATTTCCATACCAGGAAGTCCTGTCACCAACCTGTACTCCCTATTTCCATCCCCCACATTAAATTAATTACACTAAAGAGAAAACACAAAAAAGAGAAAGGAGGGAACTAACTCAGTTAGCCTAGCACCCTTCTCTCCCTACCATTCAAGGCCTACCTGCATCCACAATACCTACAGGTCATCTGGACATGTGTTAGCTGTTACTTCACCAGCAACTCATGCCAAAATGTACCTACTTCCCTTAATCCCTACCACTTAATCCTGTCATAAGGCCCTCCTTCCCCTACATCACTTCCTTTAACCTTTCCCTTTCTCTTTAACCGTTTTACCACTACCATCCCACTATCCTACCTATCTGCAAAGACTCCCATTAATTCCTAACTTCTATACCCACCCCCCACCCCTTTACCCTTGCTTGTGGGACCAGGACAACTTAGTATGTCCCAAACTACATTTGCAAAATCACACACAAATCGAAGCGATAAGCCAAAATACAACTGCCACAGAAGTATAACTCACAGGAAAGGTTTGCTCACCTCTAGCTCCTCAGCTAAAAAAGTCTTCAAGGAGTAAAAACAAGGTGTGTTTCCTTAGTTTAAATACATATCAGCAAAAACATCAATTAACATCATAACAGGGTAATTAATTAATGACATATTTCCAATTACACTCATTGTTTAACCCCATAGATGCCACTGTGCTATATTTCAGTATGTATACAGTTTCTTTATGTAACAATCTATCCTTAAGTTACACATTTTCCTTTATCCATGCTGATATTTGTTCCAAAATACACCATAGAATATTTGCCATTTTTCTGGCACTGTCGCTAGAAGAATCTTTACTTTCTGTGGCAAAAAATTTTAGAAGCAAAAAAGGGGTAACAAGGAAGGAGACTGCCTCATGACACATTCTATAGTCAGTTCACCAGACATTTCCCTGCTGAAGGCTGTTACCTCCCAGACACAATGTACAGGGTCTGTTTGATTCTGACCTCTGGTTACTGGCTAGGTCTGTAGCAGTCTGCAGACTGACTGCCTAGTATGAACTTTTTACTGAATGTCAGCCTAGTCTCCAGACAGGGCCTATACCCACTTCCTCTAAGATAAGTCCCACTCTGCTGTGTCTTAGTGTTTTTTAATATCAAAATATTACCCCAGTCTTTTCCAAGCCTTACTTCTCTACATCTTCCAAACACACTAACAAAATTGCCAACAAATATCTTTCCCCATTCTCCACGCCTATAAATTCTCTTTCTATTACAGAGGCGCATCACCTCTTTCATCCTAATCACAAGTATCATTGCTGACATTTTTGTATTTATGATTATTTGGGAAATAGGGTGAAAGTTCTTGGGACATATACTTTATTATACCCCTTTTTGAATCAGAACTACTCTTTCCCTTGTAAAAGATTACACCAGTTCTTCACCAACACTGTAGCTGTTGTTAACTAAACACAGACACACTCCCTACTTCCTTTCCTATACTGCAAACTTATCACTCCATCTTTTTTTCCTAACTGAATAGTCTAACCACACACACACACACACACACACACACACACACACACACACACACACACACACACATAAACACACACACACACACACACACACACACACACACTGACCTCCACAGGTTTGCCCCGCTATTCTGCTCTATCCATCTTCATCTGCTAATTATTTCTTCTCACCCTACAAATATCACTGTAAAATTCCTCAGATGCTCTCTTTATTCCTGCTCTGTCTCTATTCCCCTGTTTTCATCTTGAGTTCTGTAATATGTCTCTCTAACTTGTGTCTTTTATCTTCAGTGTCAGGGACCTATTTGAGCTCTCTCCTTGCATACTCCAGAAGTCCTATTATACTGCCAGGCCCTTCACAGCCTTTGTTAT
Organism: Protopterus annectens; assembly: GCF_019279795.1. Lineage (NCBI taxonomy): Eukaryota > Metazoa > Chordata > Ceratodontiformes > Protopteridae > Protopterus > Protopterus annectens. The sequence continues at coordinate 259,307,324 of NC_056739.1, forward strand.
CTCCACCTTCACTAACTTTGTTTGAAGGATCACCATCTCATATAACCTTGATGCCTTTACCAGCCTGCTCTACCTCTCTGTTCGTCCTATACTGCATCCTTCACAACTCCATCTCCATCCCTTTTCTCATGCTCTGTTCACCAGTAAACCAAATAACCCTCTTGGCTCATCACTGACCCTTAAGGAGAACCATTCAAGTGTCCCACCACCATTCCCTCCACCTTACTCTGAAATATTCTTTTAACACTGAGCATTCTATGTCCTTTCTAATATATGCATTAGCTGACATATGCATTTCCCTTTTCTGCACATCCAGCCTCACTTCTCTTCAAAAACGTATCCATTCTACTCACCTCACACCTTTCTTCCTAAAGAATATAAATTACTCTCTCATAGGCTATCTTCTTCTTCAAATATCCACCCATCCTTCATCATTATCCCATTCCAGTAACATATCCCTTGCATTTCTAGGTGCCTTATTCTTATCAAACTAACCTGCTCCACCATGCTACTTTAACAGCTCTCATAATATCCTCTCTATTTACATTTGGTGTAATCTTGTGTCACAAAACTATTCAAAAAGCATAGGGTTTGGATCACTGGCATTAGGAATATTATAAACCCCTCAATTGTTAGCCCATTGGGTTCATAGGTTCTTGCTAAGCCTATAGTCAAGGAGACCATAAAAGGTTCAGCCACATTACTCAGTACTAATGCAAGACTAACAATGTTTAAAGGTAGCCTGGGAAGTAAGACTACAATGTCCACTAAGTAATCTTTCTCCACCACATATTACGTGAAAATATATTACCAAGCATCATCCAGTCATCCATGGTTTAAAGGTAAGACTAACAATGTCCACACTAAGTAATCTTTCTCCACATACCACGTGTGAAAATATATTACCAAGCATCCAGTCATCCATGCTGGTTTTAAAGGTAGCCTGGGAAGTTCTCTGTTTAATAGGTAAGTGCAATTTGTTCAGGAAATGGCAGATATGTAGGGTTAGTCATTTATCTTGCCATCTGGTTTTGTCGATGTGGTAGTATAGGTTTAAGACTATAGAACGGGTGTTTACTTTACCACTGGTTTGGTTTAGATGGAAGAGTTTAAAAATGCTGAGTCATTCATAGCACAGAAGGCTAAACAGAGATCATATTTCATGAGTCTGCATGACATTGAATAGACAGAGCATCTAGTCTAACAGAGAAGCTAAGGGTAGTGAGACCTGATATTGTTTTGGTAAGGAAACATTGAGGTTTAGGTACTTAGAGAGGTTAGAGACTCAGTGATGAGCCTAATAAGGATTATAACCTCTTTCAACCTTGAAAAGATAGCACAAAGGATACATTTAGCAATTGCCAATCCAGCAAACAATGTGTGAGTTAATATTGAATTGGTAGAATTTGTCAATAATCCCAGTATGGGCATAGTATCCAAGGCTTTAGCAAGGTCCAGTTAATCAATATAGACTAAATGCCCCAATGCCCCATATCCATGGCATCAGTAACCTTTTCAAAAACCTCAGTCAGGCTGAGCTGACATCATCTGCCTTTTACAAACTGAACTAGTATTTATCCAATGATATAATTTAATGTCTATAACTCTATTATTTCAGCTGTAATATATAACATAGCTTTACAAACGATACTAGTGAAACTAATATGCCTATAATTCCCAAGTTCAGTAGAGGGACCGCTCCACCTTTATACAACGGCACCACAGTTGTCATTCTTCACACCTTCTGGACATAACCAATGGAAAGATTCTGGTTGAAGACGTGATGGATGGGATTTACCCCACTTCTTAACATACATCCAGGCTTAGTACCAGAACCCATGAAAATAGTCTTTTTAATTCTGAAAAGTGCCAAAAGGACCTGGTCCAAAATGATCACAGGAGGAGGATGGGAGTGGGAATGGAGGGGGTAGAGGAGAGGGGGACTGGAGTTAAGTGAGAAGAAAACTTATTTGCAAGCATATTAGCAGTGTTTGTAGGGTCAGAGAATGATGTGCTATGTTAGATAAGTTCAGTACAGAATTGTTGATTACTTCTAAACTTACTAATATACATTAAGCAGGCCTTACAATTGTCTTTTGAATTAGTTGTAGTTCTGAGATCATAGCTAGCCTTATATTTCCTACTATAAGTATGAGAGATTTACTTAGCAGTTTTAAATCTCTTTTAGAATGATTAAATGGACATCTTTTAGTAATGATCATGAGCTTTTCCTTTTCATTTTTTTATAGACATTGGTGATATGGTAGTCCCACACATAACCTTTATACCCACCTCATTTTTCCTAACAAAGTTCTTCACTACTTTTAATCTTTTCTTAATCCTAATCAGCACTCATCTTTTCTTCCACCTTTTAACTGAACTAAATCTTACCTCCTACTAATGTCAACACTCAATCTCCCCATATTTCATCCCTTTAATTTAGATTGCTTTAAAATATAATATCCCCACATTTTTACCTATTCTTGCATTATTCCAGCACATTCTACATCAGAAAAACAAAAGACTATTCCTTCCCTACCCACAATCCATAACAAATTCTCCACATACCAGGTAAGGGCATAGTGAGTTACTTAACACTGAGCTCCAGAAAAGAAAAAGGTACCTTTCTGTAGCTTCTATCCCTAAAGTAAAACACCTTTCCAGTCTCATTTTCTAAACTCTTTAATCCATTAGCATGTCATGCCCACCTTCTCCTCTGCCCCCACAGTTCCCTTAAAACACAGTTAAGAAAAAAAGAAATGCATCCTTTCTGTATATATCTGACACAGCATGTTTAAATATCCTTAAATATCCTTAAGTATTCTGTATTTTGAGCTTGCCTCCATGTGTAACAATGGACCCATAGCAGGGGATAATGTAACCACACCCTGATTATCTGTGCCCTCCTCCACTAATTTAGCAAGTTTATTTGACAATTTACCCAAAATAACCTTAATCTTTCATAGGGATTCATCCAGTTGTTTTTTCTTATCTTCCGAAATGGAGAGGAGGCCCCACATTTCCAAATACATTTCACTTACTCAAACAGGACAGACCTATACCCTCTTCTGTTTATTTTCCTGTTTTAATGAAAAAAATATATGAATGGAACTAAAGCGCCAAAACTCAAACAATGTTCTTAATCGTTTCTAGTAAGTACACTCTGGAGGGCAGTGTTGTGCTTACTGAATGTGCAATCTTTTATTTTTTTATTAATGTCTATCTATCTATCTATCTATCTATCTATCTATCTATCTATCTATCTATCTATCTATCTACATATAAAATGGTCCTTCCGCCTAATGTTTCAGACTTGCTTTAGTACATGTAATTGTTGTTGCGGGAAGTATTTTACATCCAATATATAAGTTATGTAAGTATTTAATGTTTATTTACACATACACACACACACATACATGCAGTCAGAAGCACAGGACATACAGATGCACACATGTATGGAAAACCATACAAACGTTCAGAAACACAGACAGACTCACACACATGTACATGGATATAAACATACACACCACTTAATATCGACTGTAATGGAACCCAAACCTATATGTTTTCTTGTGAGCAATGGATGAAAAATAAATACAAGTACTGCAAACCCCCCCCCCCCACACACACACACACACATACACACACCACACACACACACACACACACACACACACACACACACACACACACACACACACACACACACACACACACATACACACACATATGCACAAACACATTTTTCTTTTGTCTTTTTTCTTTACATTTTATGCTTGCTATATAGCAAAGCGCTGTTCAAATTGCTTAAAAAATGGTGTCCATTTGCTTTTCAACTCTCCAAGCCTCATGCAGCTTAATATGCTGCTGTAAAGAGCCAGACTTGTTTTTCAACGGGCACTACCTTTAGATTAACTCCCTGTGAAGAACATTATTTTTCCAATCAGGGTTTAAGGTACAATTTGCCCATTCTCTAATGTCAAGTAAAAGTTATTATACTTATGTGGAATAAACTCAAAACTTCAGTCCATTGACTTAATAATATTTTATCTTTGTTCTGTCAGTTGGGATGACAGTTAAGCAATTTTCTCATCTAAACATTCTAGGTTCATTATATAAAACAACTGTTATTAAATGCATATCAACTATACCTAAAGCCTTAATTCATTTTTTAGGCTGATAATCTACTACTTTATCCATCTTGCAACTCAGATAACAGCACTCTAGAAATACATCTATATGCAATGACCATTAGCATCCATGTAGTAGTATAGAGATTAAAGGAAAGCGGTAGAGTAAAGGATATTGGCATCATAGTGCAAGTCATGATTATAGAAATCTGTAAATTCTGAACCTATAAAAATAGCAGATATTTGCATCACAAACAAGTTTTATTTAAAGAGTATGGTTAGCTGCAAGGCAAAAAATAGCTTTGTCCAAAGATGAACTTTGTGCCTTGGGGTATATTGCATAATGTTCACAAACAAAACCCTTGGATACAAACAATTTAATAACCCTAGCAATAAGATTTTATAGAGGCAAAATTACCTAAACAGTATTGGGTATCTTATTTGTACTTTAACAGAAATTGCAGAGTTCATACATGTTTAAGTCATTCAAAGCTGGAAACTATCAGTTACAAATAAATTTATGGTCGCAGCTTCTGACCTGCACTATTACAGTATCTCAGCATTCTCATAAGACTTACTGCCTTTCTGAACCTAATCTCAGACTTAAGATCAAGACCTCCTTATTCTCAGTGTTACACCTTCCCCAACACACAGCTTCTTGCCTTATTGCTCTTCCTGTTCATGGTGCGATCTCAGCAGACCCCATGGCTATCTATGATTCTCTCTATCATCACTGGAAAACAGGCTTACAATATATGCCCATTGACCAGGTGACTAGTCCTCCTGTATCCCATAGAACTGTCTTTACATTTCTGAATATCTGATTTTTGATAACTTATCATTGCATGCCTTCCCGTATTTTCAATGGATTTTACAACAGCACACTGTGTATGAGGCTGAATGGGCTATAGTTCACAGGAACCCATTTTCCATTTCCTCCTTAGATCTCTTAAAGGTGCACTTACTGGTGATTGCACCAAATCTTTCTTCCTTCTTCTATTAATTTTCCAGTCCATCTGGTCATCATTCCTGGCTGACTTTGCACTTTCATTTTTTGCCCCCATGGGGCATGTTCATAGGTTCATAGGTTAGTACTAGGCTAACTGCTCTTGCGAGCTATTGTAAGCCTAGCCAACTATCCCTTGTGAGACTCAAACCCTGCACCTTGTGTTTGTAAGGTAAACAGGCCATCCTCCCAACTGTTGCAGGGCATAGTGCCTCACTCCTACAGAGTGTCTTACTGTAAGGAGGAGATCCTCTGCCTCTGGCAGGGATTAGCTTCTCTTCCTCTTCCCTTAAACCACTATAACCAGTGAGGCTAAAAATGTTAATTATGATGCCATGTTCAACTGGTTTAGCTCAGTGCTAATGCTAGGGAATGCCATCTTTCTCTGGACCAAACTCTTAGAAAAGCCGCCGCAGTATATTCAGACTACCTCAATATCTACTCAAATGCCATGGATCAGGTATGTAGCATTTAATGACATTTCTTTGCAGAATAGGAATGAAACTTACAAATTACTTGGCTCTGTTTATTGCAGTCATAATACGACGGGAAATCTAATAGATTGTGTCAGTTGCATAATCAAGTATGATGTGTGCATTTAGGGCTGGAAGTGGTTTACTTTGATAGAAATGATACATTTCAATCTTTATAACAGTTTCATTTATACCAGCCAATGTGATATTCCAGTTTTGTGTCCATCTTTGTGAGTTAACCCTAATTTTCATTTTAACCATTGCTCCTTTTAGGTCAAATATTCCTTTATACTGAATGTTTATTGTTTCATTATGTTTTCTTCACTGTTAGTCGTAACTAATCTACTTCTGATTCCAGGCCTAAAAGAGTTCCTTGCTGTCTCTCAAACCATCCTTGGAGACTGCTTCTCCTCTGTCACCACCTACAGCATTTTAAGCATACCTTCCATCATTTCCCTTCAGGCAGTTTGACTAGGAAAGCATCCACCAACTGTTACTGTTTCATGTCTACTCATTATTTCATTTTTAAAATTTCAAGCCAGTAAATGACCACTAACACATGGAAAAGGAATGGATCATTTGCATGAATTCAAGGAAAATCATCTTGCTATGTTGAGTTTATAACTATGCCAGCAGTTGTGATCATGGATCGTTCCATGTATTACTTAGAATTAACAAAACACCTTATCACATCATAGCTAACTATAAGACCCCCCCCCCCGTGTCCCGTTTGGTCCATATTTCTACCTGACTAGCATCCAAAGCCTGCTTGGCAATAACCTGTACTTTGAAGAACACAGATCTAAATGTAAGTCTAACCAGAGAATACATTTTTATTAAATTAAGCACTTTCATCCATAAATGTAAAGGACTGCATCATAATCTGAATCATGAAGCAAACACGTCAATTTAAAAATTAAACACATTCATATGATCAGACAGCATGTCAGTTCATCATACAGTTCACTGCAATTTAAAACACAGACATCTCCATGAAGTCAATTAATGATACAAAAGTATCAATCCTAAAATAAATTATATTTCAGTATGTGTGTTTACATAGCACTCAAATAACATTTCTTCGTACTAAAAGTTAATTTGAAATTAAGTCTTTACTAAAACTTTGTGCACTCATACTGTTTTTAAAGATATATAATAATCAGAAGAGACGTACATTATATTATTAGCCTTTTGATATCCCAATCATCAATTGATATTAAGAGAACACTATAAAAAAGAGAGAACAAAAAAGAGAAGAATTTTCATTTGATATTTAACTTTGTCAGTGTATCTATCCTTTTAACCTGCTAAATAGAATAGTGTAATAAAGAACAAGAAAAATGCATCTTGAGTTTAATACAAGAGATGTAACGCTTAGCAAAAGCATATTTCCTATTCTATTATTATAGGCAAGATCCGGTAACAACACAGTCAGATTGTCTAGTAAACTGTACCATCACATGCCAGCTAACAAAGTAGCCCTTGTACTGCCTAAAAGATATGAAATAATGAAGATAGAAAGAAAAGGAACATTCATACTGTTTGTGAATATGTAATATTATTAGGTAAACCAAACAAACATTGCTGAAACAAAAATAAACGTAAAAATAAAAAATAAATAAATAAATGATCATAGCTTGATAGCCCTTTATATTAAGATGCTCGCTGTACAAATATTGTCATTTAATTCTGTTTCATCTGTAGCATTCAGTATTAATTGCCAAGCAACATCATTGTAATCCAATGAGACAAGAAAAGTGTATTATCTGAACCTTGATAAGTTTTGTAAGGATGGTAGTTTCCAAACTGAATATAGGCTTTAGAAAAATGGGTTTCTAAAAAATGGTAGAACCAAAACTGTGATTTTGTGATTTTTTTTTCTCATTGAAGACTGTTTCTTGGTCACTATTATGTTTAAATAAAAAAAAAATGGTGTTATCAATGTAGGGAGATAGCATTTCCTCTCCAAAAAATAACAGTGCCATCTAAAATGTAAACATAGAGATGTATATACTACTTAAATGCTGAATTTAAAATGAAAGTGTTCTCCCAGTGCCATAAAATAAAATTACCATGAACTAGGGCTGCTGTAACACCCGTGGCAACACTAGAGAACTGATTAAAATGTTTACCTTCAATCAAAAATAATTACTTTTTAAGATTACTTCCATAAATTCAAGAACTAATTTAATGTCCTAATTTGCTACATTATTGAGGCTTGCAAATATGTCATTACACCACTGCCATCCACAAGTGTAATTTATTACAATAAAAAAATTATGACATCAATAGTAACAAAATTAATATAATCATGGCAAGCACCGTCCTTTAATCTACCTAAAAGGTGCCAAGAATCTTTCAAAATGTGCACACAAATTGAAACAGTATTTTTCATTTTTTGTCAATAAAAATGTCTAGTGGTTCTTTAATGAAGCCACCAGCTACTACTATGGACCTTAGCGGCAGGTGAGAGACATTTTTATACTGTATATAGTAAGAATCATTGGTTTGTTCACATATTAAAAATGAAAGTTCTGTGCTGGGAAAGCACACTGCAACAACAAATCATTACGCATATATCAGATTTTACCATAAGCAATATTCAATTCATTTATAGAAATACACTAAAAAGTGCTGGTGTCAAGTAACATGTCATCATTTTGCCAGAGTAGATGTTTGAATCTATCAGTACATCTCCAACCTCCCCTAAACTGGCTTCATCACCCATACAGACTTGCCCCTTGCTAAATTAAATAGCAAGGGACAAGCCTTCTATTTTCAGATTAGAAAATTTTTGTTTATTTTGTTTTACAAAAAGACATAATAATGCTATTGTTCAAAACTGGCAAGTGAAGGGTGTGAAAGGGATTAAAAGTACTTTTAATTGCTAGTGCAAGCCTGTGTCCCATGTATGAATTATCACTAAATAACAGGGTCACATTCAGCTTACAAGAGAATGATTTTAATTCAAAGTCTTAAAGAATGTTTACCCTTTTCATAGGTTCATAGGTTCATAGGTAGGTACTAGGCTATCATCCCAAGGGCCTACTTAAGCCTAGCCAACAAGGTTCCCTGGCTTATGCCACCTAAGAAAGTTATTTTCCTGTGCCACTGTCGAGCAGAGACACAGAAGTGATTACCGGGGTGTATTTCCTATTTCCCATCCACTCATCAAGATTTTTCTTGATGAGTACTAATAAAGAACTTTGCTTGACATAGATTGGTAGCCTGTTCCAGAGTATGGAACATCTCTGGGACAGGAACCTATCCCTCCAGCATGTCTTGTTTATTGTGGTGACAAGGTTTAGGTCCCTAGGGCATGTAGCCTGGAGGGATTGGGATTTCTTTATGTATCGCATGTCCATCAGCTCTGGGTTTGACATAGCTTTATATGTTAGGCAGAGATCACCTTGGAGTAGGCAATATGCTACTGAGTAAAGCTGGAGTTTTTTGAGATGGTCAGTGCAGGGCATTTGTTTGAGGCCAGTAATCCTCTCTGTGAGGTACTTCTGTGGCCTTTCCAGCTGCTGCAGATGTCTTATGAGGTACATTCCAAAAGGGGCATTGTACGCTATAATGGGTCAAACGAGTGTCGAGTAGAGGGGAACAATGACCTCTTTTTTCCTGGATGAGAACTCTTTTGTGATGAAGTGTACCATGTAGAATGACTTCCTGACTACTGTGGCGATGTGACTATCAAAGGAGAGACTACTGTCCACTTGGGTCCCAAGATTTCTTATCACACATTTGGTGTTAAGTAGATTTCTGCCTATGTGGTAGTTCATGGGTACAGAGTTTTACCAAAGGGGATGACACTGCACTTTTTGGCATTGAGCTTGAGGCCATGGCTCTGACACCAGGCATCTGTCTTAGCGAGGCCCCTTCTGTAGGATGTCCACATGCTTTGGGGACTTCACTATGGCTCCTAGTTTGTAGTCATCTGCAAACTTCATTAGCTAGAGGCTTTCTGTGTTAGCATGTACTTCAGAGAAGTAGATACCAAACAGGAGAGGTCCTAGGACTGAACCCTGTGGTACTCCACTTGTCACTGGTATGAGGTTAGATTTGGAGTCTTAAACTTTTATAGTATGGGTTCTGCCAGTGAGCTAGTTAGTAACCCATCTTGTGATGTAGGGATTTATGCCTAGTTTAGTGAGTTTAGTTATAATTCCAGAATGAGGGATGGTGTTGAAAGCCTTGGCTAGATCAAGATAGGCTGTGTGAACCACCTTACTCTCATCTACAGCTTTGGTGACTGCCTCAAAGAAGTCAGTCAGGTTCAAGAGGCATGATCTGCCTTTCACAAACCTGAACTGGGTGGGATCTAGAGTTTGGAGGTTACCAATGTCTTTGTTTATGAGTTCCATGATGATATGTTCGATGGCCTTGCAGACCAGGCTCATCAGGCTAATAGGGTGATAGTTCCTGGGATCAGTGGTGGCTCCCCCTTTGTGGAGTGGGATAACTGTTGCTGTGCGCCATTCAGTGGGCACAAAGCCTGATGTGAGGCTATTATTGAACATGGTGCTTAGGTGGGGAGCCAGTTCTGAAGTTCATGTAAAACGCAGCCTGGGATGTTGTCCGGTCCCATGGATGCTGTGTTTTTGGCTTTAGAGAGTGCAGCTTTTACCTGCTTAGTTGTGATTACAGGGACTCTGCATTCTTCCTGTATAGATATGGGCCCTTTAGGGGTTGGGGTGGGGGGTAAAGTTAGCACTGAACCAATCTGCCAGGATGTTGGCAATATCAGTTGGTTCAGTAATTTTCATGCCATCGTGCTGTAACTCAGAGCAGATATGGGTGTTGCCATCGAGATTCTTGACATAGCTGTAGAATCCTTTGTGATTGTCCTTAGAATTAGTAGCAATTTTGTTTTTGTAGCTAGCTTTGGAGGATCTTATAAGGGATCACAACTTCTTACTGAGGCTGACCAGGGAGCTCCTCCACTCATTGGATTTTACTCTCTTTTGCAACAGTTTCTTCCTTCTGTTGTACAGTTTGTTTATGGCAGGGGACCACCAGATTGTCTTCCTTTTTTTTGGAGGATAGCGTCTTGGTTCTATTTGGGATAGCACAATCCATGCACTTGTGTAAGTGCTTATAGAGTGCATTTGTGTAGGATTCAGCAGTTGTAACTGTATTGTGCATCTCCATGGGTGTCAAGAAAGTTCACAACTTCTGTCTTAAGAAGCATGAAGTTGGCTTTGGAGAAATTTTTTACCGTGGTTTCCTTAATGGAGGGTGGGGACAGGATGTGGATATCAAGGGTGATTAGCTTATGGTCGGATCGGACCAACGAGGAGTTGACTTCAGGTGTGGAACATCGGTCACTCATGTTGGTAATGACTAGGTCTAGTATATTGTTACCCCTGGTGGGGGTGTGGATAAGTTGATCCAGGGCATTGAAGTTTATGAATTCCAGAAAGTGCTGAGCTAAGGAGTTGGTACATGAGTAGTTTTCCCAGTTAATGGTGGGGTAGTTGAAGTCGCCCATTATTAGGGTGTTTGGTTGAACCCTAATATTTTCCAGTACATCAAGAAAAGAGGAGAGAGAATCCTGGGGCATGGTGGGGAATCTGTAGCAAGCTACAATTTGGATTGCAGTTTTACCCAGTGTTAGTTGCACTTGGATAACCTCAGATGTATAATGCTGAGCAACTAGCCTGGAGGTGTGGATATCCTTAATGAATATGGACACACCTCCTCCTTTGGTGTTTCAGTCCAGGTTACATGGTCAAAAAGTGTGGTATGAGTTATAGCCTGGTAGTGCAGGGGTGCTCTCTGGAGCCTTGAACCAGGTCTCAGTCACTGCACAGATATCAATGTTCTCCATTTTAAGGAGTGCCTCGAGTGAGTGCATTTTGAGATTTAGACTTCCAGCATTGAGTAGCATTACCCTCAGTTTTTGCTTGCCTGTTCCTGTTACAGTGATGAATTTGTCATTTGAACCTTGCCTAAAAAAGGCACTATGGGGCGGAAAGAGCCTTAGCCAGTATCCAGAATCCCAGGGGCAACAGGTGCAGGCCATCTCTGGCAAAGCATCATGGTCTGTCATCCCAAGCAGACAGATACTGGATCCCCTTAGAATGACACCAGAAGCTTAGCCAATTGTTGAAGTCAATCATTTTTGTCCTTTGACATTTTGTCCTTTGACATCTCCTTTTGATGGGGAGAAAGGTAAAACCTTTTTTTAATAAATCAAAGCATGTCATATGAAGTTCTAAATGACTACAGTTACAAATTCTAAAGTTGTTGGTAACAGAGGACACAGGTATTTTGAACTGTCGATGATGCACTAATGAACATCAATGTTGGCTGCAGAAACATTGATCAAGGTCATCTCTGTTGGCCTATCACTGTTCCTCTCCCTCGTCCTTGTGTTGAGTTCCAGTGTTCATTTCTGTTTACTGTATTGTGAAAATTGTCCCTCCTGTTCTGTATTGTCTCCAGTCTCCTTATGGGGATTGGGCTCAAACCATCCCTATTTTGCAGATTAACAGAAAAATCACATTCCTTGTGTTGCTTTCTCCTGTTCAAATCCATGACTTTAATTTTCCATCTATTGGGTTGTTTCTCCTATACTGGGGTGTATCTTTTTTGTCCTCATAATCAGTTTTGTCACGTTTTAATTTGTTATTTTCTTTTGATTTACTACCATCTCTTGTTGTTACACCATGTTGAATAATTTTTGTTTTACTTTCATTTTGAAATGATGAAAAAAGTAAGTTGCTTGCTGCTGATTAGCAGAGCAGTGTTATAAAGCTCTATTACTTCATAAAGTACAGACACTGCCAAATCACATAGGCCGTATAAATGCATTATAAGACCTCTGCATGTGAAAATGGTCAGACTAAGGCTGATATGACATTAACATAAATAGAATCCAGATTATTCATTAAACTGGAATGTCAATTGTCTGCAGGATGCATGCATTACTTCAGAAATATATGTATGCTTATCGGGATTATTTACAATGCTAGCCAGAAATTATTCATGAGATAAAAAACAGTCTTACACATAATGTTACATAAAATCTGGCACTGAAGGACCCAGATTTTTCAAGTTGTTTCATATGTACCATGTGCTGCTACTTTTAACAAAATAATTTTCATTATTTTTAATCCAAGATATTTAATAAAGAATTCAGCTGCTGTTAAACAAATTGCGCAGAGGATTGATGTATGGATAGGAGAACAAAACATCTGTCAGAACTGTATCTGGAAAATAAAAGTTTTATTTTTCTTTTTTGAGAAAATAATCTACATGAAATCACTTGGATGTTATTAGTTCATAAGGTGAAATGATGGTTATCAGCCATGCAGAAATTTATAGCATGCAAGCATACAATGTAAATTTGCCAGGGAAGGGCCCGGGAAAGGAACTGCACTAACACTTTTGCATATCAATGCAAATCTGGTACACTAAACATGAAGATTTCCAGTCAGATTAGAAAGAATGCATGTGTTTTACCATCTTAACTTAAATTTACATTATGAATTATAAGGCTGTATAAGACCATAACTATTTTGCAATTGTAAAATGATTGATTTATGCATAATCACTGATATACATTTTAAGCAGATGCAAACTATATAAAGATTCCTCATACATTAGTTTTTAAAACCAGTTTAGAATGATATTTTTTCTTTTACTGCGTGATCATTATTTAGCTTAAAAAGATTGTTTGCCTTACTGTACTTGATGTAGTTTTGTGAAGAAGTCAATGACCAGCAGCTACAGTTCTACATCTCTAACTTTTATGAGCATAAGATATCCTATTAGCTGTGGTTTACTTGCTACTTATACATCACTCTTATTAGGTTAGGACATAACTATTACCATCTCTGAGTTTTTACTACTCACAGTATCAGTACTGCTTATAATTTGACTGTTAAACCACCTCTATGATCTCAGTATGCACAGTATCATTACTGCTTTGGACATTTCTGTTATTCATAGTATCATTACTGCTTAGGACACGACTGTTATTCATAGTATCATTACTGCTTAGGACACGACTGTTATTCATAGTATCATTACTGCTTAGGACATGCCTGTTATTCATACTATCATTACTGCTTAGGACACGACTGTTATTCATAGTATCATTACTGCTTAGGGCACGACTGTTATTCATAGTATCATTACTGCTTAGGGCACGACTGTTATTCATAGTATCATTACTGCTTAGGACACGACTGTTATTCATAGTATCATTACTGCTTAGGACACGACTGTTATTCATAGTATCATTGCTGCTTAGGCACACTGTTATTCATAGTATCATTACTGCTTAGGGCACGACTGTTATTCATAGTATCATTACTGCTTAGGACACGACTGTTATTCATAGTATCATTACTGCTTAGGACACGACTGTTATTCATAGTATCATTACTGCTTAGGACATGACTGTTATTCATAGTATCATTACTGCTTAGGACACAACTGTTACTCATAGTATCATTACTGCTTAGGACACGACTGTTATTCATAGTATCATTGCTACTTAGGACATGCCTGTTATTCATACTATCATTACTGCTTAGGACACGACTGTTATCCGTCACCATGCCCCCTAAACATAGTATCATTACTGATTAGGACATGACTGTTAAACAATGTCTGTGTCCTCACTACCCATAGTATCATTACTGCTTAGGACACAACAGTTATTCATAGTATCATTACTGCTTAGGACACGACTGTTATTCATAGTATCATTGCTGCTTAGGACACGACTGTTATTCATAGTATCATTACTGCTTAAGACACGACTGTTATTCATAGTAAAATTACTGCTCAGGACACGACTGTTATTCATAGCATCATTGCTGCTCAGGACACAACTGTTATTCATGGTATCACTACTGCTTAGTACATGACTGTTATTCATAGTATCATTACTGCTTAGGACACAACTGTTATTCATAGTAAAATTACTGCTCAGGACACGACTGTTATTCATAGTAAAATTACTGCTCAGGACACGACTGTTATTCATAGCATCATTGCTGCTCAGGACACGACTGTTATTCATGGTATCATTACTGCTTAGGATACGACTGTTATTCATAGTAAAATTATTGCTCAGGACACAACTGTTATTCATAGTAAAATTACTGCTCAGGACACGACTGTTATTCATAGTATCATTACTGCTTAGGACACGACTGTTATTCATAGTAAAATTACTGCTCAGGACACGACTGTTATTCATACTATCATTACTGCTTAGGACACGACTGTTATTCATAGTATCATTTCTGCTCAGGACATGACTTTTATTCATAGTATCATTACTGCTTAGGACACGACTGTTATTCATAGTAAAATTACTGCTCAGGACACGACTGTGATTCATTGTAAAATTACTGCTCAGGACACGACTGTTATTCATAGTATCATTACTGCTTAGGACACGACTGTTATTCATAGTAAAATTACTGCTCAGGACATGACTGTTATTCATAGTATCATTGCTGCTCAGGACACGACTGTTATTCATAGTATCATTACTGCTTAGGACACAACTGTTATTCATATTATCATTACTGTTTAGGACATGGCTGTTATTCATAGTATAATTACTGCTTAGGACACAACTGTTATTCATATTATCATTACTGTTTAGGACACGACTGTTATTCATAGTATCATTACTGCTTAGGACACAACTGTTATTCATATTATCATTACTGTTTAGGACATGGCTGTTATTCATAGTATCATTACTGCTTAGGACACAACTGTTATTCATAGTATCATTACTGTTTAGGACACGACTGTTATTCATAGTATCATTATTGCTTAGGACACGACTTATTCATAGTATCATTACTGCTTAGGGCACTGAAAAAATATTTGGCTCTGCTTACTGCTTCTTACTGCTTGCTCTTGCTGTGGGATTTGCTGGCTGGATTCTGCTAAAATTCAAAGTCTAGTTATATTTGCATTCACAGTCTGTCGCATACAGAAACTTGCAGAATATACACTGGTGAGAGAATATACTTTGCAGCACCTCTCTTTAAGAGCAGTAACCAATAACTTTTATAATAAACCAAACTGGACAAACGTTGCAGCTTAAAGTACCGTTCCAACTTTACTTCTCATATAGTACAGATGATGTGAGAGATATAACATTTACCTCAGGACTTGTGTCCTTACCATACCTCTAACATAACTAGATTTAATACAGACTTTTTATACATATTTTAGTTAAACACACACCCTCTTGGTTTTGGAAAGATACTGCTTTGAAATGCTGACACCTGTTCTTGTGCAAATGCTGATAAGTAAACTGTCTTCAAGGAAAAGCCTTGTGAATTAGAAAAACATATTCTTAAACTTTCTTAGAAAAACATGTCCTGTTGTCCAGTGAAAGCAGATTACATTCTTGTCATGTCTGTAAGAAGTCAGTTTTCTTGATGTGTGTGTAATACACTAATAAGCAAGTTCCTTATTTTTTTAAGCTACAGTCATTTAGTATGGTTGCTGATCACATATTACTAAACTCTGTTTCTGCATTTAAGCAATCTTTTTCTTTCAGCATATTTACAACAGAATTAATTTCAGCCTTATATTCGTAATATCTAACAATTCCCTCTGTTTTTAAACATACTCAAAACATTTTATACTGATATGTAAACAAACCTTTAGTCTTTTGATACAACAAATCAAAATGCAATTTTACATAGTTAATACAATTATATTAAAGTATTACTACTATACATATCACATTATTTGTATTAATGAAACTATACATAGCATCCAAATGGGGGAACAGAATGAATATCAATTGGGCCAAATTCAAAAACATGGCAATTAAACCCTTGCTAGCTCATAGATGGGTAATTAATGCAAAAATGAACAGTGTTAAAAAACTAAAAATATGGGAACAGATATTCACCCACATTATCATAAAGACACAGGCATTTATGTGTAAAGATATACCTTCAAAACACTTTGCTAGGTAATGACAAGATTTCTCCATAACAGGCTAAGCTTGATAAATGGAAGTATTAAAATAATTGCTGGCACTTTTGTATTGATGCTTCATGTTGAAGTTTAGATACTGTTCACCATTAAATATGTACCCAGTGTATTAGTACTTTGTTGTTCGATCTTTGTTTTGTACATTGAAAAATGCAAAATAAAAGATTTTTGGAAAAAAAAAAGAAAATGAGGATAATACGCTAACTTTAATATGGCAGCGTTTCTTGGACTATGCAAAGGGAACGCACTATTGCTGGGTGGTATTTTCTCAAGGAAAAGAATTAGTTGATCAACATCTATCCCAATGATGGCAAATTCTGTGAGTGAAATTTGCCAAAATTGTTTTGGTAATAGTGCAAATTTCATCTTTCTTCACTGTCACTTAAACTTTGAGTGGGTATATATAATTTATAAGTTTGGGGTATGGGATATTTAGCAAGATTTGCCCACACTGCAAGAACGTTTGGTATGGTTTTGTTTAGCTTAATTCTGATTTCTTCTCTTGTTTTCACTCAGATTGCAGCCAGTTTATTGACCTTCTCAAGACCTGCAGCTTGGCAGGCATATTTAGATAATCATGTAAGTAAAGTGCTGTCCTGGATGGCAATATTTCAAAACAGTCTTCCTGCCTCTCTTGTACAAGGCACCCCATTCAATGAGCTCACTTCAAATCCCTAAACCTGCCTTTCCCCTTGTTCTTTTCATAACCCTATTCCTATTTTTTCTGTAAGGTACTATTCTAGCTGTTCAAAATAATATGCTTTGAAAGCATCCATCATTTATGAACAACAGCATTTATTGATAAAATGTATTTCTTGTCTCTTCCTCAAGCTCATCTTTGTGTGTTTCATTATATTGTGCCAACTGTGCTTTGGGAGTTTTTTTTTTTCATTTTGGTTTGAATATGCTTTGAAACGTAATCTTTCAAATGTTATTATTTGAAAAATAATACTGTTTAATTTCTCCAAGTCTTTTGGGTTTCTAATACCATGGTAGGAATTGACCCCATTCTTAAGTCAAAGTATGATTATAGTTCATGAAATTACTATTATTTCAGTCTTTGATGTTAGGCAGATGTGTTCTTTGCCTATGCAACACCCACAATAGGCCCAGAATTGACTCCTCCTGCAATTCATACAGAGTTACATGCATCAGTAACATATCTAAGTACAATGGTAAATTCTTTTATATAAGACCCACTGCTCATACTGCTATTGTAACTATCTGGGTATCTTTCTTCCATATTGCCCTCGTTTCCGCCTGTAAATCCTGGTATTTTATAACTTTGTGCCTCTCTGTATGTGTACACAAGACAGCGTAGTCACTGGTTGTAGCCATTTCAATAAACAATGCTACTTTTGTCTTCTTTTCCTAGACTACTATATCTGTTTTTCACTCATCTAGTTTTTGAACTGTTGGCAATAGGTGACCCCATGTCATATAAACAAATCATTTTGTATAATGCTTTGTGGCTCATATTTCCAATGCTTCCCAACTACTTCAATATTATGTTTGCACAATCCCCCATGCAACAGTCTTGCCACATTATTATGCCTTTCAGTATGATACAGTTAGTGTATCATACCCAGCAACAAGATGTGTTACTGTTTCCAAATCTGTTTTACAAAACCTGTATTTGTCAGTTTCTCCATCAATGGACTTTGTGAACAAACATGTACATAGTCCACTGTCCTGGGACGCCAAAATTAAACTTTAATCTTTTGGTTTAATTCACCTCTTCTTAACTATACCTGTTCGGTCCTGATCGACAAAGGTCGTTCCAAAGATTTTCTGTACTTGCAAGTGTATTTAATCATTTTCCAAATTTCTTGCCTTCTCATCTGATCCTTCCCCTTAAATTCTTTCTTTTTTTTTTTTTTTTTTTTTTTTTGGCACATTTAGTTGCAGGCTGATTTTTATCTATTTCTGGTTTGATTTTCATTCCTGCTTGTCACTGATATGCTTCTGTTAAATTAAGCAGGGAATTCATCTTACACTTATTTTCCTCATGTTTTAAAACTTTCAGTACATTTGGATCTTGTGAAGTCAGGAGACATGTATGCACTCTATGATTGCGGATCCATACATGTAATCAGTTTTGAAGACGCACATACCTTCTTTGGAATGCAGAATATATAATCTTGGTATACACAATGAGTTTTATAAATCATTTGATAAGCATGAAACATTTTTTTTGTTTGTTTTTCTGTCCAACTGATCCAGTACATTTTGGAGCCAGTCAGTCACTCAAAAATTGTAAGTCAGGAGAGGAAGAGCATATTAGTTTATTGCTTGGACTTTGGTCCTAGTTGTCAAATCTGTTTTCAGTATTAATTTTAGTCTTCTAAAATATTCCTAAGTTTTATTCCTCTTGTTCATGTTTTATTGCTGATCCTTCATCAATGCCCAGATATTTATACACTCCTTTTTGCTCATCCTTTTATATGACACTCCTGTCTTTATATCACACTCCTGTCTTCATATGACACTCCTGTCTTTATACCACACTCCTTTCTTTAATATGACACTCCTGTCTTTATATCACACTCCTGTCTTTAATATGACACTCCTGTCTTCATCTGACACTCTTGTCTTTATATCACACTCCTATCTTTATTTCACACTCCTGTCTTCATATGACACTCCTGTCTTTATATCACACTCCTGTCTTTAATATGACACTCCTGTCTTTATATCACACTCCTGTCTTTATATCACACTCCTGTCTTTAATATGACACTCCTGTCTTCATATGACACTCCTGTCTTTATATGACACTCCTGTCTTTATATCACACTCCTGTCTTTATATCACACTCCTATCTTTATATCACACTCCTGTCTTCATATGACACTCCTGTCTTTATATGACACTCCTGTCTTTATATCACACTCCTGTCTTTAATATGACACTCCTGTCTTTATATGACACTCCTGTCTTTATATATCACACTCCTGTCTTCATATGACACTCCTGTCTTTATATCACACTCCTGTCTTTAATATGACACTCCTGTCTTTATATCACACTCCTATCTTTATATCACACTCCTGTCTTCATATGACACTCCTGTCTTTATATCACACTCCTGTCTTTAGTATGACACTCCTGTCTTTATATCACACTCCTGTCCCAGACTGATATTTTCTTGGTGCCGTTCCTGCTTTAAACATTGCTTTTGCACATTTATCAAGACCAAATGACATTCTCATATCATCTGAGAAAGTTGTGACCACTTGTAGTTGTACTTTCAGTTCCTCAGCTGATGAACTATATAGTTTTAAATCATCCACAAAAAGAAGATGAGAAGTCTTTACACGTTGCTTTCTGGGAGCCAAATTGCAGCCATGACTTAATCTGTTAAATAGACAGCTTAATGGGTTAAGGGCAAAACAAAAGAGCAGTGCTGACAAAGAGTCGCCCTGAAATATTCCTGTTTTAAGTTTTATCCCTTGAATATTAATTTGTTCCTTATCATGGCTTAACTGCAGAGTAGTTTGTCACTATCTCATGGTCGCTATAATGTAATTGATCAGTGTAAGGTGTATCTCACATATTTGTAATCACTCTTTTATCCATGAATATAGGATGCTGTAAAATGCTTTTTTGTAGTCTGTCCAAGCCATACTTAGATTCTTCCCCTTTTTACTGTTCTCCATTATGAATTTAACAACAAATGATTCTCTGTTCTGTATGATTTTCTTTTGTTACCATTTTGTTCTATTGCCATAAATGATTTTTCTTCTAAATGACTATAAACTCTATCGACATCAATTCTAGTGTATAGATTATACATAGTCAGAAGGCAAGTTATTGAAGTGAAACTTCATATGGGATGGTGTGAGAGCTTGGAGTGTAATGGAAAAGTGAAAAGGAAGTACGTAAGTCAAACTCCACCCTTAAGGGCAGAGTTTGACTTCCGTATTTCTACTTCAGCTTTTCAAACACACACACACACACACACACACACACACACACACACACACACACACACACACACACACACACACACACAATGAAGAGTTAGAACAAACAAGCGGTCCCACATGCACCCACATGCTGACACACTCACACACAAACACATTGACAGTGAAGAGTCAGAGCGAGTGAGCAATCACACACACACACACACACACACACACACACACACACACACACACACACACACACACACACACACACACACACACACACAAAGAGGGACAGGAGATAGCAAATCAAGAGACACACAGAGTGAGATTGATCTTGTATGAGTGAATGCATGCATGAAATTAGAAGAGACTGTGTCTGTGAGAGATCAAGAGTGACAGCGACAGCAAACCGGGAATCAGGGAATGCGGGGGGGGGGGGTGATAAACTAGACACCAAGGACACATCTGTAAAGTGCCATAGTAGCATCCACATTACTACAGAGAACAGGGATGGAATGAAAAGAAACACCAGACACGAAGGAATGGTTTAAGGGCAGTAATAGCACCAATATTATTATGGAGATTGGGCATTGTGGGGAATCACTAGACACCAGGGATTGCTTTAAGTGTCATGATAGTACTGAAATTACTGTGGGGATCAGGAGTGAGGAGGATGTACTAGACAACCAGGGCTTACTTTAAGTGCCAGGATGGCACCAATTACTGCAGACATGTCTATCCAGCTCTATTAAATCAAACAACTCTTCCTTTACATCATTTTCTCATAAACTGAGGGCACATTCTTTGTTCTCCATTTCCTTCAGGCATTCTACAGAAAGTTCCAAAGCATCTTACTGTGCCATATTCTCATATTCACTTAAGTTTCATCTTGTGTCATCATTGCTCTTTCAATTGGGAACTCGCTAACCTATCACTCCACAATATTAACTGCATCAGAGTTGCCACAGTTTCCTTTTCTTTCTCTTGTTGTGCAACTAAACTTGAACTTTTGTACTGGTTTTTTACTGAAGGCACCAAAGTATCTTCATATAACAACTGATCAGATGTTTCCTGCTCCACTGGTTTCTCCATAATTTGGAGATTCATTATTCTATCCTGCTTTGCTGTTATCAGAGTTAGATTTTCTACACTAAATTCTTCACTTTGTAGGTAATGCATAACATCAGTTTCTGTTTCTTTAACTTATCCATTACTAAACATCCTTTCTACTTCCCCTCTTTGTTTTCTTATGTTTTGTATTGTAAATATTTACATATTTAGATGCCTTTGCCTGTATTTCTCTTTAAATACCTTTGGTGCTGTTCTTTTTCTATTGATTAGTTTTGCTTTCTCCTTTGCATAAATATTGCACCATGTTAAATCTGTTTTTCTTTCCCATGTCCATATTTCTTCTTCAGATGTCTCTTGCTCCTCATATTTCCCCTTGGGGGGGTCTCACTGTTCCATCATGCTGTGATATAACCTGTGTTAGACTTTCTACACTATATTCTTCACTTTTCAGGGATTCCATAACTTCTACTTCTATTTTTTAACTTCTTTACTAATCTTCAGTTCTAGGTTCCCCTTTTCTGATCTTATTTTTTGAATTCTGAAATTTTCCATATCTGTGTGCCTTTGCCTATTTTTCTCTACAAATATCTCTGGGGCCACTTTTTTTTGTATTGGTTAATTTAGCTTTCTCACTTGCATAAATATTGCACGATATTAGAACTCTCGTTCTTTCCCGTATCCATATTTCTTTTTATACCTTTCAAAAATCTCTAAATTTTGTTCTTTATATTTCTGCACTTCCTCAGTCGCGTCTTTTTCCAGATAGCCCAAGGTGTCCTGGTCTATATAATGTTTTCCATGAATCTGTTGTATTAATGAACACAAATTTGTATTTGAAGTTTTTGACAGTTTTTATTGTGCAAGTATTTTTCTTTCCTCTAATTTCTCTCTTAATTTTTGTATATCTTCTGTTTAGAATTTCTGTGCTTCTTGCAGAATAGTAACAATGCATATTTTTTTCTTATCTTCAGTAGTCCACTCTATCATCTTCATGGCTCTTCTTTGGCCTATCATTTTTTTGTGATCTTTGTGGGCTATTACTTAGGTTCATAGGTAAGTACTAGGCTATCTGCCCGAGGGCATCTATAAGTCTAGCCAGAATGTGTTGGCTTTCGCCACCCCCTTAAATTAGTTCCCTGTGCCTCAGTCCAGCAGAGCCATTAGTTCCCTGTGCCTCTGTTCAGCAGAGCCACTGCAGTGATCCCTGGGGTAAATTTTCTGTTTCCCATCCACTCATCAAGGTTTTTCTTGAAGAGGGTTAGTGAGGGGCTCTTCCTAATGTAGATTGGAATCCTGTTCCAAAGCATGGGGAGTCTCTAGGACAGGAATCTATCCCTCCAGCACATCCTATTTATCGTTGGGAGTGAGGTTTAGATCCCTAGAGCATGTGGATCTCGGAGATTTGTTTTTTTTTTAGGTGGAGCATGTCCATCAATTCTGGGTTGGACATGGCCTTGTATGTCAGGCAGAGATTACCGCTGAGTAAGTAGTATGTAACTGAGTACAGCTGTAGTTTCTTCAGTCGAGCTCCATAGGGCATATGTTTGAGGCCAGTAATCCTCTTGGTGAGGTACTTTTGTGATCTTTCCAGCTGTTGCAGGTGTCTTGTAAGGTACATCCCAAATGGGGCGTTGTACTCTATGATGGGTCTGATGAGTGATGAGTAGAGGGGCACAATAACCTCTTTTTATTCTAGATGGAACCCTTTTGTGATTAGGTGGGCCGCATAGAAGGATTTTCTAACCACCTTGGCAATATGATTATCAAAGGATAGATTACTATCTACTGGGTCCCCGGATCCCTTATTACATTTTCTGCATTTAGGGGACTACCACGTATGTGGTAGTTCATGGGTACTTTGTTTTTTTCCAAAGGCGATGACTATGCACTTTTTGGCATTTAGCTTGAGGCCATGATTTTGACACCAGGTATCCATCTCAGTTTGACCCTTCTGGAGGATGTCTGTATCAGCTGGAGAGTCAATTATGGCCCCCGTTTGCAGTCATCTGTGAACTTGGTCAGCCATAGTCCTCCTGTGCTTGCCTGTACCTCTGAGAAGTATATACTGAACTGGAGGGGTCCCAGGACTGAGCCCTGGGGGACACCACTTGTAACTGGTTTAGAGTCAGACCTAGAGCCTGCAACTCTCACCGTGTGGGTTCTATCCATGAGCCAATTGGCAACCCATCTCGTGACGTAGAGGTCTATGTTCAGGCTGGTGATCTTGTCTATAATACAGAATGGGGAATGGTGATGAAAGCCTTTGTGATGTCTAGGCAGGCTGTGTGGACCTCCTTTCCTTCGTCTAAAGCCTTGGTAACTGTCTCAAAGAAGTTCACCAGGTTTAGGAGGCATGATCTGCCCTTAACAAAGCCAAACTGGGTAGGGTCCAATGTTTGAAGGTTCCCAATGTCTCTGTTAATGAATTCCATGATGATGCGCTCCATAGCCTTGCAGGCCAGGCTAGTCAGGCCTATAGGATAATAGTTCCTGGGGTCCGTTGGGGCTCCATCTTTGTGGAGCGGGATAACTGTTGCTGTGCGCCACTCTATGGGTACATAGCCTGTAGAGACGCTGAGTTTGAACAGTGTGTTTAGGTAAGGGGTTAGTTCATTTTGAAGCTCGTGTAAGACACAGCCTGGGACACTGTCTGGTCCCATTGAAGCTGTATTTTTGGCTTTGGATAGGGCTGTTTTAACCTGTGTGTCCATGATTGCCAGGGCACTACATTCTTCTGGTATGGTTATGGGCCTTTTAGCGGGTGAGAGGGGGGTGAAATTTGCACTAAACCTGTCTGCCAGACTGTTGGCAATATCAGTTGGTTCAGTGTATTTTCTGACATTCTACACTAACTCAGAGCAGATCTGAGAGTTTCCACTTAGTTACTTGACATAGTTAAAGAACGCTTTGTGGTTATCTTTGGAGTCCTTGGCAATTTTTCTTTCGAAACTAGCCTTGGATGATTTTATGAGGAATCGTACTTTCTTGCTGATACTAATCAGGGATGTCTTCCCTTCTTGGGATTTTGCTCTTTTCTGCACTAGTTTCCTCCTTCTATTGTATAGCTTGTTTATGGCAGGGGTCCACCAGACTGGTTTCCTTTTCTTGGAGGAGTGAGTCTTGGTTTTGCTTGGGATAGCACAAGCCATGCATTCTTACAGGTGCTCATAGAGTGCCTTTGTAAGGGATTCAGCAGCTTGGACAGCATTGTCCTTTAGCATGGGGGCTGTGAACCTTTCCATCACAGTCTTAAGTAATGTGAAGTTTGCTTTTGAAAAGTTTTTCACTGTGGTTTCCTTGATTGGAGTTGGGGGCGGAATGTGGATATTCAGAGTGATTAGTCTATGGCCTGATCTAACCAGTGAGGGTTTGATCTCCGTTGTAGAACACTGGTCGCCCATGTTTGTGATGACCAGGTCCAATATGTTGTCACCTCTTGTGGGGGTGTTGACCAGTTGATCCAGGGCATTCGAGGTAATAAATTCTAGAAAGCGTTGGGCAAAAGAGTTGGTACTTGAGTAGTTCTCCCAGGTAATGTTTGGGTAATTGAAATCACCCAGTATTAGGATGTTTGGTAGGACCTTCATATTTTCCAGTGTTTACAGAAACATGGAATGGGGGTCTTGAGTCATGGTGGGTGATCTGTAGCAAGCTATAATTTGAATTGCAGTTTTGCCCATTGTTAGTTACACATGGATGATCTCTAGGCATTGTGCTGTGCCACTAACCTGGAGGTGTGCGTATCCTTGATGAATATGGATACACCCCCACCTTTTGTATTTTGATCCAGGTTCTGTGGACGAAAAGTATGGTATTAGTTATAGCCTGGTAGTGCTGGGGTGTGCTCTCTGGAGCTTTAAACCAGGTTTCTGTTACTGCACAGATATCAATGTTCTCCATACTGAGGAGTGCTTCAAGTACATGCATTTTGAGGTTTAGACTTCTGGGGTTGAGTAGCATTACCCTCAGTTTTTTGTTACTTGTGCTATTTATGGTGGTGGGTTTGCCTTTTGACCCTTGTCTAAAAAAAGCACTATGGGGGCGTCAAAAGCCTTGGCCAGTATTTGAAAGCCTAAGGGTGACAGGTGCAAGCCATCTCTTGCGAAGTAGCGTGGCTTATTGAGCATGTCATCCCAGATGGACAGATACTGGATCCCCTTTGAATGACACCAGAAACTTAACCAATTGTTGAAATTGATATTTTTTTTCTTTATACTGTGGCATTATTCTTGGTGAGGGCAGGATGCTACTCAGGGTCAGGGTCATACCAGCCTGGGCTATGTGATCAGAGAGCTCTTCCATGTCTCTTTTCATGTAGTCCAGGGAGGTATGTCTCTGGTCATTCACACCAACATGGACAATGACAGAGTCATATTTGTACTTGTTCTGGAGTGACCTGAGTGCTTGTGTTATGTGGTGGATCCTGGCGCCCGACAGGCAGCTAACTGTAACTGGTACTACTGTGCAACACACAGCAAACAACATTTTTTCAGGGGGGCAAGCCCCCCACACCCCCTGCTACTTATATATACAAACTCCGAGATCGCACTACAGTGAGGGAAAGGGTACATTTCCCAGTCCCCACTATAGTGCGATCTGCATTAAAATGTTGAAAGTCACAACAGTGAATGCTATAGTGCATTCGCTGTTGTGCATTAAAACATTTTTTTGTTCATTCTTTCCTAATCTCAAATTGGGCATTCAGACTAACGTAAATCGAATGAAGTCCAATAACCCTTTTGATTGTAAACCCATATTATATATGACAGCATACTTCAAGTACCATGAAGTCCATATAACAGTATGAAACAACTATCATGTAGTATATAATATCCACATGGCAGTAGAAGATGTATATAGACTTTAATGCTTTTACTACATTATAGAAAGAACCATGAAGTATATAATGCCAATATTTATAGTATAAGTTCTATATAGTATGTAAAATCTATATGACATTACAAGTATCATGAAGTGTATCATGTCCATATGACGGTATAAGTGAAGTACAACATATAAATGTTAGTCCTAAATGTATTCATAGCATTCATAGGAGTTTCAAGACAACATAGTATTGCAATCGTCTGTGTTTTGCCAAAACCCCTGTGATACTTTATGGTCTTTACCCCATTTATTCAGGGGGGCAAATCCCATAATCCTAGAGTAAATTTAAAGGCGCACATCTAGTCATCCAGGTTTTGTTTGAAGGATGATAATGTATTACACAGTTAACCTGCGGGAGCAGCTTATTTCAAAGATAGAGGAGCTGTCATGTAATGTACCTGGCTCTCCACTGTGCAATATTGATCTATTGGTGAGGATTTAGGTCCCTGGTTGTGATGTTTGCTAAGATATTAGACTTGCAGAGATATAAGAGGTTGAGGACAACACGGTACAGTAGGTGAGGCAGAGATCACCCCTCAAGAGTCTATAATGTATTGAATAAAGGGATATACAGTAGCTTCTATCTTTGCTTGGTAATGCAGGGTCTTTAAGCCTGAAATGTTTTTATTTAAAAGCATCTGAGACATCTCTAGTTGTTTGATATGGCATACAATGTGCATCCTAAAGGGATCATTGAATTCTATAAGTGGTTTAATGTGTGCTGAATAAAAGAAAACAATGACCTCTTTAGATCAACATTATATAACCTTGGCTATTAATTTTGATAAGTAGAAAGATTTTCTCACTAAAATTGCCAAATGATAATTGGAGGAGAGGAAACTATAAACCCAGGTACCCAAGTCTCTGGCTACATTTTCATTTAGTAGTGTATTGTCTATTCTTTATATTAAACAGGTGGTTTGTTTGCCAAATGAAATGATTCTACACTTTTGCACATTTAACTTGAGCTCATTTTCAGTATGCTAGGTATTAATTAGGGGTGAATTCTTTCAGGAAGGTAGGGGTGTCAGCAGGGGGCTCAACCATAACACCCAGATTGAAAGTATCTGCAAACTTAGTTGACCGGAGGTCTTGGGTCTTACACTGAAGATTAGAGGAGTAAATGCCAAAAATGAAGGGTCTCATTTTATAGCCAGAGTAGACTTTGTTGGTTACCTTTGTACTTTCGGAAGAGAAATCTGCCAACCCAAACTATAAAGGTTCTGTATTTTAGCTAGTTTGCTATTCATCTTGCCACATAAGGATCTACATTCAAGGCATGTAACATGCTTAGAATGCCCATATTGGATATGATGCCAAACACTTTGGCTAGGTAAAGATATACTGTATGAACAGCTTGATGACTATCAACATCTCATGTGACCACCTCAAAGAAGTTATAGGTTCATAGGTTCATAGGTTCATACTAGGCTATCTGCCCGAGGGCATTTACAAGCCTAGCCCATAGTTTTGTGGCTTACGCCACCCCTTTAGTATGGGGAACTATACCCATTATTTTGCTGTGCCTCTGTTGAGCAGTGACACTGAGGTAATCCCTGGGTCTCTCCGCGATCTCCCATTCCATTGGTCAAGATTTATCTTGAACCAGTGAGGTGTGCTCTGCTACATATACCGGGGATTTTATTTCCAGCATAGGAGTAGTGACATGAATGATGAATCTTCCCCAGCGCACACACAATATAATAAGGTTTCTAAGTCTTAAAGTCTCCGACTTGTGACTCTGGACACAGGTGCAGGATTTTTGAGGTGAAGCATATTCATCAAATCTGGGTTGTACATGGCCTTGTATGTTAGGCAACCACACCTCCTGTGGTGGCGTGTTTCAGCTGCTGGAGTTTGTTCAGTCGGGCCTGGCAGCATAGGGACAGATGTTTGAGACCCCTTTTGGTGACTTTTGTGGCCTCCCTCTTCTCCAGCTGCTGCAAGTGTCGGGTCAGGATACATTCGAATGGGGCATTGTACTCATCAATGATGGGTGAGAGAGGATGAGAGAGGAGGGAGACTGACTCCTTGATCTAGATGAGAGAAATCCCTTCATGAGGTGGGCAATGTAGATCTTCTTCTAACTACAGCTACATGGGTGTCAGGTGACAGACAGACTACTATCAGCCTTCTGTCCCAGGTCCCTGTAACTTCTTCTGTGATTGCCACCCATTTGGTAGGATTGCAACCTTAGGGGTAGGGTATATTTTTCGATTTTTATGCACTATTAATTTTTGCATTTTGCTCATAGGCCATGGCTCTGGCACCAGTTGGAGACCCTTCTGAGACCCTTCTGAAGGATATCTGTGTCAGATGTGTTTTCTACTATGGCACTTGGTTTACACTCAGTCTGCACTTTGTCTCAATGTGTTTCATGTTCCTGTGTGTTTTGTTTGCTTGGAAAAGTAATCGCCAAACAGAGTGGGCCCAGGACTGGAGAGGCTAATTGAGCCACATTGTGACGAGCACGGGTCTGACATGGGTTTGGCCACTCTGACATGGTGCAACTGTCTCTGCAGCCAGTTGGTTAACATCTTGTGATGTATGGGTTAACATTTAACAATGTAGTTTTTCGAAAATTTCACCAGTGGGGTGTGTATGAAGACCTTAAGCCCTTCCTCATTAGAATGGCTTTTGTGCCTTGTTTCCAAAAATCAATGGTGTTTTGAAGGTATGATCTGCCTTTGAAGAAGGTTGAACTGATGGGATCAAAGACAAGCACTGGGGGACTGTCTTTTATGAATACCAAAATGATGTCTTTATTTATTATGTCCATTATGAGGATCCTCCAAGCTAATGGGCCGGTAATTTTTGGTATCAAGGGAGGCACCGCCAATTTCCAGGGACCAGCACAGCAGTGGCCTTTGTGGAGGGGGACCACGCATGCAGTCGCCCTGAATGACAACAGTCCAGCGCATCTGGGTTTAAATCCTAAGTGTGGTCCCTAGCTGTAATTCCTGGACTCGTTGAGGGTTATGGACATGACAGCGGGGTTTGAGCCCATGGATCTGGATGCTGCTTTTTTGAGATGTTTGGGGCTTTCTCACTTGGGATGATGGGCGTTGGAGGGGTTTGGGGGTATAGATATCTCTCCTTTTTGGGGGGAGTGGTTGACATGTCTGGGGGAGACAGTTGCACTTAACATGTCAGCTGTCATGTTGGCATCTTCTAATCTTTTATCACCGTTTCTCACATATATTTGGGAGTTTCCTCCTGATATCTCCAACATTGCTAAAGAAGGCCTTTATGATTGTCTTTTTGGATCTTTTGAATGATTGCTCTGTTTCTTTATAGATTTTTATTTCAAATGAGGCTTTTGATGATTTTTGATTTTCCTGTATCTTGTCTTACCTTTATCAAGGGTGTTTTATCTTGTAGTAGCTTCCTCCCTATCTTGCCTGTTTTTCCTCCTTTGTGGAGTTTGTGACTGGCTTGGGTGGGCCCAGGCAGGCCTGCCTTTT
This sequence comes from Protopterus annectens, assembly GCF_019279795.1. Classification (NCBI taxonomy): domain Eukaryota; kingdom Metazoa; phylum Chordata; order Ceratodontiformes; family Protopteridae; genus Protopterus; species Protopterus annectens. The sequence goes on from NC_056739.1 coordinate 259,337,258, forward strand.
TTGGTAAGCAGGTCTTGTATTTGCTTGGCTGCTTGAGATTGCATTTAGTCCTGCAGTATTTGAAGTGAGGCTGAAGCTTGTGTTTCAGCGGCTTGAGTACTGTTTTCTGTGAAGTTCGGGGGCCTGGTCTCTTTAGAAACTAGTCTTTAGAAGTGTGAAGTCGGCTTTCCGAGAAGTTCTTTACTGTGGTCTTTTTATCAGGAGGGGTGTACTGGAGTGACCTCCCCAGTGTAGAGAGTAGTCGATCTGATGAGTGTTGTGTGAGGTCCTATGTTTGTTGATGATTGTGAGATGCTGTTCCATTGGTGATGATGAGGGATGGCTATTCCTTGTGGGCTGAGGGGATGTTGTTCGGAGAATTGTGAGGCTTTTGAGTTTATGAATTTTTTAGAGTAGTGTATCCCAGTCTATATTGATGAGTTGTGTTCCCAGTCTATATTAGGGTTAGGGAAGTCACCTATTATTTGGTGGGGTGGTTATACATTTATCCAATGTTTGTTTCGGAAGGCCATGTGGGGGTTTGCATGTTTGAGGTCTCCTCTGTGCACTGCAACAATTTGTAGAGTCTTGAGGCCTATGGTTAATTGCACCTGGATGGTCCGATGAGCATGCGTCGTTGCCACCCTTTCTTGATTGGGTGGATTGTCTTTTGGGAATGGTGGATACCCCACCTCCTGGGTTCAGTATTGGGAGGATTGGGGGGCGGAGCAGCCTGATGAGAGTGCTCACCTGATATGCTGGGGTGCTCTGAGAAGCCTTGAACCAGGTAGACTGAGATGCACAGACATTGATGTTCTCCATACTGAGTTTTTTTTGTGATTTGAGCAGCGAGATTTTGAATTTCCGCATTGAGCCTTTTTACCTTTTGTGTTTTGTGTTCTAAAAAGGCTCCACCATGGGGTGGTGAGAGTGTTTCAAAGGCGCTCCAGGGGTGGCAAGGGCCTTGTCCAGCATGTCATCCCAGGCAGACAGACATTGCTCCCCTTCTGAAGCTGGCCGTAGTAAGCATAATGGTTGTCATCCAGACACCAGGCTGGCAGGCAAATTGGCTGCCTGATGAAGCCAGGATTTAAGCCAAGGTCAGGGTCAGAAGATCAAGCATCTGTTCTCTGGCATAGCCTCAACGTGCCTGGGGATGCTGCTCAGGTCAGGGTGGTGCCTGCCATGGCCTGCATAGCCAGACATCACGCCCTTCCTTTTTGTCTTAGTCCAGCGAGGACCTGAGTAGGTATATTTGTACCTGCTGAGCAATATCTGATGCAGGCAGGTACCACTGTGTGAGAGCTCTACCAGCTTCAGTTATGGAGCGCCTCCTTACTCAGTCTGGTGAGACCCTTGACAGTGTTGTCTGGACTGTAAGGTTTGGCCTTGGCGTCTGGGTGTCTGGAGTCACCCTGACCTATGAGGTCTGTGTCTTGCATGTGTGGTGGCCTTAAGGGTGTGTGTTGTTTTGTGTGTCTGGTTGGTGGCTAATGTGGCCAGGGTAATGTGTATGATTTGAGGTTGTGATGGGTACATGTGTGACTGGGGTAGTAGTGTGTGGTGGTAACTTCCTCCCTCCTGACTGGGTCTTGCCAGTATGTTGAGAGAGCTCAGCCTCCAGTTATAGTTGCATCTCTGCATCTTCTTCTTGTATTTGTTTGTTTTGGGAGAGGAGAGGGAGTGTTGTGTTCATACAATTATTGGTAACATTGCCCCAATATTCCTTCACCAGCCAGCTGAGAGAGGCAGTGAGCAGCTGATCAACTGACATCCCTCTAATAGGACTAGGACTAGACAAAAAAGATTAAAAAAAAGTGGGTGACGAAAATGGGGTAAATGGGGGTGGGGTTTTGAGGGGTCTATCTATAAGAGTGCCCGTATCAAGGTACTGCTAACTAGGCTAGGTTTAACAGAGGTTTAACAGAGAGAGAGAAGTCTACTAGGAGTCAAGTAGAGATGATCTTACAGGTAATAGAAAGTGTGCATAGTAGGATGCTTAAAGGTGGGAAAGAAAAAAAAGAATGCAGTGTGCAGGCACTAGAGAGTTTAGTAAGAAAGTAGGTAATCCTTTGTTTTTACCTGTTAAAAAGTTAAGGTTTTAGTGAGAGTTACTATTTTTTAAAAACAGTAAAAACTTGAAGGGTGGGTATACTATTTGATTTTGTGAAATTTAAAAGGATGGCCAATAAATTTAAAATTGGATAATTTGAAGGTTTTCAAGTGATGGATTTAGAAAGTGATGTTTTTTCCTTTACTCTGAAAGTAGAGAGAAAGTAGATAGAGAATCAGATTAACATAAGATTAGGCAAAGAGCCTAGAAAGTAGTGAGTGGGAGGAAAGACAAATGGGTGGAGGAGGAGGGAAAAGAATTCTCTGTGGGACAAGAGAGGAGAGCTGTGGTCTCTGAACAGAATATGCTGTTTTTACAGACAGAGAAAACAAACAAGATAAAAGAAAAATAAAAGAAAACAAACTACAGTAAAAAAAATATAGAAAGGCAACAAAATCACAGCAAAAAAATACAGCCAAACTAACCTTTCTTCACAGCAAAGTGTAACATTTAGTAGGTTGGATCTCCCTTTGATGAAGTTAAACTGTAGAGGGTCTGGTCTAATGGGATATTTTATATCATAATTGATTAAATCACTTATGATAATAGCTTTACATATCAAGCTCAAAAGGCTGAATATAATTCACAGAATGTATAGTTGGACTACTGCTGTGGAAGGACATAACCACTGTGGTGTGCTACAGTTTAGAAACAAATCCTGTAGCTAAGCTTATGCTAAACAATATGAGAATTTCATGTGAAGGCATGTTTGGCACTATTTATTAAATATCTTGGCATATTGTCAGGTTCCATGGAGAAGCATTTCTTTGCCTTTGACATTACCTCTTGATCAGGTACATTGGTAATACTGGGGTATAAGGGATTCTGGGATAGGAGGAGTCTGAATAGATATTTTGGGAGTGCAGCTTTCATTAATCTTATTTGCTGCTATATTGGAAAACTATATTAAATTGTGGTGGGAGGACCCATTTTGGATACATTCTGTACATTGCTAGGTATTTGTCTTTAATTTCCTAACATAGCTAAAGAAATAGTTGTAGTTATCCTTAGCTTCAGAAGCTACCCTAAGTTTGTGGGATGCTTTCATTGTCCTAACAGTATTTTTTAGTTTCCCATTAATGTTTTTTTTATGATATCCTTTTCATGAACTACAAAATGAACTGGCACCTCACCTAAGTGTCATGTTTAATCATAACCTCACCTCAGGCTTTGTGCCCACTGAATGGTGCACAGCTACAGTTATCCCACTCCACAAGGGGCGATCCACCTTGCATACTGGGAACTACCATCCCATCAGTCTGACAAGCCTGATCTGCAAGGGCATGGAATGCATTATCATGGAACTTATAAACAAGGACATTGGCAATCTTCAAACACTGGACCCCACCCAGTTTCGGTTCGTGAAGGGCCGATCTTGTCTTCTGAAGCTGATTGACTTCTTTGAATCAGTCTCCAGAGCTATGGACGAGGGTAAGGCGGTCCACACAGCCTATATGGACCTTGCCAAGGCCTTCGACACCATCCCCCACTCTGGAATCATAGATAAACTTACTAAGCTGGGCATAAATCCATATGTCACTTGATGGGTTGCCAACTAGCTTACTGACAGAACGCAGACTGTAAAACTAACCGACTCCAAATCCAGCTCCAGACAAGTGAGAAGTGGAGTACCTCAGGGTTCAGTCCTGGGACCACTCTTGTTTGGCATCTACTTCTCGGAAGTACAGGTCTACACTAAGGGAGTCTGGCTAACAAAGTTCGCAGATGACTGCAAACTGGGAGCCATTATTGAATCCCCAAATTATGTGGATATTCTACAAAAGGGCCTTACAGAAACAGATGCTTGGTGCCAGAGCCATGGGCTCAAGCTTAATGCCAAGTAATGTATAGTTATCCCCTTTGGGAAAAAACATGTACCCATGAATTACCACATAGGTGGCAGTACACTAAACACTGAAAGTGTGATGAGAGACTTAGGGACACAGGTAGACAGTGGTCTCACCTTCGATAACCACATTGCCACAACAGTCAGGAAATCCTTCTATGTAGCACACCTCATCAGTAAGGGCTTTTCATCAAGAAAAAAGGAGGTCATTGTCCCACTGTACTTATCCCTCATTAGACCAATTATAGAGGGCAATGCCCCATTTGGTATGTACCTCACAAGACATCTGCAACAGCTGGAAAGGCCACAGAAGTACCTCACTAAAAGAATCACAGGCCTAAAGCAGATGCCCTATACTGACCGTCTAAATAACTCCAGCTATACTCTGTGGCATATCATCTACTTAGGGGTGATCTCTGCTTAACATACAAGGCCATGTCAAACCCTGAGCTGTTGGACATGCTCCACTTAAAGAAATCCCAATCACTCAGAGCCACACGCTCCAGGGATCTAAACCTTGTCATCACAATGAACAAAACATGCTGGAGGGCTAGGTTCCTGACCCAGAGACTCCCCATACTCTGGAGTAGACTGCCCATACATGTCAAGCGGAGCACCTCCTTGGCGCTCTTCAAGAGAAACCTTGACGAATGGATGAGATCATGTCAGTGGCCCTGCTAGACAGAGGTCCATTGAAGTAAATATTGTGGGAAGAAATATCCAGAGAATTGTTATGGCTAAGCTTGTATAGGTCCTAGGTCCAATAGCCTAGTACCAACCTATGAACCTATGAGGTTTGTATTTGCTAAGGAGCTTTTTTCTTTTACTAAAGCTTATTTATTTTGGTGGACCCTTAAGGTGATATACTTTTCACATTCCCATTGTATTTTGCTCTGTTTGGGGTTGTTAATTCTATGTATTTCCAAAAATTGACAAGAAAGCTTATGGCCACGGAGTTCCCAATAAGTGCTCATTCACCTCCAAAAACCAGAATATAATGTACCTAATTCAACGATCACCAGCCACTGAGAAATTCAAACATTTATTTACAAGACAATACAAGAATAAAAGCTGAATGAGAACCTAAACTGTTAGTTAAGCGCTTTCACCCATCATAATGGGCTTCTTCAGAATACTCCATACTTTGTTAATACACCTTAAATAACTTATTTGGCGCCAAAATGTGTTCAAATTCTAACCTCCTAATAATAATAATAACATTCCTTAAGTTATGAACACACATTCTGATACACACCTAAATTAAAATGAGTATATAATAATATTTATCAAAACCAATCTGTCTAAGAACAATCTTTAAAACATTTTAAAAATGTTCAAAAATTTAAAAATAGTCATCACTTAGCTATCATACTAATATAACCAACGATATGCTTTTATGACTTTATAACCCCATATTTACCAATCATTATCCTATATGTATGGGGTATATATTGAATATTGACATGGTGTTATCAAATCCATTTGACATAACTATATAAGAATTCAATCATCGCTATGAACTAATGATGAAAAACATACTGAAAACATGCCATTTCTCACGTGTACGATGGCTTCTAAGTTCATCTACTGATAATAACAAAGTACGCATTTTATTAAACAATTCCTAGACTAAAATGCATATTATAATATATACTAATAAAAACATGTTGAAATGAAGTCGGAATACAAATTCCTCACTCAGTCCGGTCAGTATATACGGAATATCTACTGATATCCCTTACTGGCCGTCTTGAGCTAACACCGATCTGTCGTTTCAAATCTAAATAATAAATTTACATCAAATATTTCAACAAGCCGTGATCAAAATTATCGGTGGATGCATAATAACTAATGAACATTTCCAGACGTTATAAATAGTGTGAGTAATGTTTACTTTATCTCACCTGTTATTCAAATTACTTATGTTCCTATTAGTGCCTAGCTATATCATATCATTCCCCCAACAGATGGTGGATGAATAATGATATAATAACTATTACATAGACTCCTATATTAAAAACACCCTTACTATAGGTGTAAAAATACTCTATTATATTTATCATCACTACTACCTCCTTACTCCTGACAGAATGCTGTCATTGTTGTTATGTTGGTGTAAACTATCTATTTCCATTAATAGAACACTATGTTCAGGAATTCATCTGCTTCAAACAAGTTTAAAATGACCTTCCTGTGACTAGGCGATGATTCATAAATAATAAACATTTTTTCTAACAAATCTATAACAAAATGGAATGAAATAACCCTAGTTAATAATATGTTCTTGTAAGTTGAAATGAAAAATATTTGTTCATAAATATTTAATAATAAATATATTTTAAAGTTCAATAATCCCGCCTGTTTGTCATCTTCTATGTTGTGAGTTCAAAATACTTATCCACTATTTTGTATTATATTATATCAATTTATAGGGGACATCTACTGTTAGATAGATAAGATGGATTTCAATGAAACACTGTCATTTAATCCAGGTGATGTAGTTGCATCTAGGTATAATTGCCACCATGCTTCTTTAAAACTTAAAACAGTTTTTTGATCTCCACCTCTAGGATCCTGTTTGATAATATCTATAATTGCGAATTCAAATCCTTGTGTATGGCCTTTAGCTTCTATGTGTCTAAAGAGGGCATTAGTAGTGTCTTTCTTCCTAATATCATATACATGTTCATAAATGCGTCTATTTAAACTTCTCTCCATTTTTCCCACATAGAAACTTGGATATTGTTTACAAACCGCAATATATATTACCATTTTAGTATTGCAATTACCTCTAATAAATTTTATCCTGGATTTCATAGTATTGAAAATCGTTACCTCCTTCACTTCATTAATATATTTGCATTGATTGCAACGACCACTTCTTATAGTCTGGTTCTCCCTTAATGTGTTTCTAGTATTGTTAATTTGTGTTTGTTGTCCCAATAATCTTTTTAGATTCTTTCCCATCTTATATACTATTCCAGGTTTTGTTCCCATAATCTCAGATAGAACAGGATCACCAGTAATAAGATACCAGTACTTAAAAATTATGTTCCTGATATCCCCTGAAACGGGGCAATATATCATAATAAAAGCTCTCTGAGGGTTTTTGTTCACTGTTGTCCCCTTATTAGTATTGATGTTGATAGAAATTATCTCACTAGAAGTAACAGTACTTGATCCTAACAGGGGCTTATATTTCTCCCCCCATTCATTTAACACATCCATCGGATATCCCCTATCTTTAAACATATTGGTTATATTTTGTATTTCGATAAGTAGTATATTATAATCTGATGTCATGCGTGAGGCCCTAATACATTGTCCTTTAAAAATTTTGTATTTGAGCTTAGGGGGATAGTAACTACCAAACTCCAAATAATCATTCGAAAATGTATTTTTCCTATAGAGTTTGGAATGTAATTTCCCTTCCTGTTCATATATATATATATATATATATATATATATATATATATATATATATATGTATCTAAATAAGCTATTCCAGCAACATTGTAGGAATATGTGAATTTTAAAAATTCACTGCTAGAATTCAAAAACTGGATGAAATCTTCCAACTTATCTATACTTGAATTCCATAGGACATATGTGTCATCCAGGAATTTAGAGTAGTGCATGATGTTGGTAAAACAACTACTGGGAAACAAGATGTTTTGTTCCCAATCTAACATGACTAAGTTGGCAAAAATGGGAGCACAAGCTGCTCCCATTGCTACCCCCTAGTCTGCTTGAAATGCTCCCCTTCAAAGTAGATAAAATTATTATCAAGTACCAAACTCATGCATTCCATAGTGAGACCTACTTCATCCCATTCTAAATCAGAATATTTGGTTACACTATTGCAGAAAGCTTCAAGTCCTTCAGTTTTCGGGATACACGAAAATAAATCAATCACATCTATCGTGAGAAATATCCATCCTTTCTTCCATACTTCTATAGGGAATTCCCTCAAAAATTCCCAAGAATCCTTTACCATATGCGGTATCTTATCATATATATGTTTGAGTCTCACATCAATAAATTTTCCTATAGGAAATGTTTTGGAGTCACTACCAGAGATAATGGGTCTAAAAGGAGGATCTTCCAAATTTTTGTGTATCTTAGGTATACCTACTAGTGTTGCTAACTTTGGAAATTTGACTATCATTAAATTATATATCTCATTGCTGATTCTGCCATCAATTAGAAACTCCTCCATGTATGAATCAGTTCTCCTATATGCAATATTAATTTCATTAAGTGAAATAGATTCTTAATTACCTGTACTATGTAATATATCATACATTCTCTTATTGTACTCCATGCTCTCATATATAACAATTTCTCCTCCTTTATCTGGTTTCATAACTCTGATGTTTGGGTCCTTTTGAAGTTCAGATAAAGTTTCCTTTTCTTTTGCTGTTTAATTGTTGCTATACTCATTGTTTTTATATTTGCTGTGCAAATTGTATTGCTCCCGAGTCACTATTTTCTCATACATTTCAACTGCTGGATGTCCCGGGGGTATATAAGTACTTTTCAGACCAAATTCTGTGTTCCTATGACTGTGTTCATTCTCTTGGTGATATTGATTTTTACTAGGTCTATCTTTAAACATGATAGCCAAATTCATCTTCCTAGTAAATTTTTTTCAATTCACATAAATTGTCAACCAAATTGAACCGGGGTGTGGGTATATATTTCATCCCCTTGGCTAAAATATTAAAATGCCCTTCATGTATTTCTAAATTAGAATAATTATAAATATTAAAACCATTTAAGGTATATGTGAGTTGCCCCACTTTTCTTATCCTATCTTTCTTGGGACTTCTGGCGGTATCCACACTTACCACCTCCTCTTGTTGTCCCTCCCCCTTCCTCTCGTATAATCGTTTCGATATGGTTGCCCCTGTACTTCCTGATCCCTCCAAAAATGTGAATCACTATACTTTTGTTCCCTCACTATATTCCTTTCCATATAATTGTCATCTTGACTTGTATACTTGTTTGTTCTCCAACTTAATTTCTCCCTACGCCATATGTACGCCATCCCATTCTTGTATTGATTCAGATCCCTATAAATTTTTTTGTGTTTAGTTGTGCAAAGATTTTGCATCCACCTTTCGGCTAAATTAAATTGTTTCTTATAAAGTCTATCCCACTCAGGGAATAATAAATCTTTGGTTATTTGCTCATTTAAATTCTCCGTCTCCTGTATTAACTTGCTTAACTTTTCATCATTATACTTTAACAGTAATTGCATGAACTTTGTACCACATTCATCAAAAAATTGATTGAATTCATCTTTTGCATTTTCAGTCATTATGATACCCATCGGTACTTTGAAAAATCTTAACCCTTTTGGTACAATTTTCATCTCAATACATTTCCTAATATATGAATTGTCAGTTTTTGCACCATTAATATTCTTAAGATTCTTCCCCATGGAGTAAATCATCTCCTTTAAAGTACCCCTGGTACCCTTATTAATATTATTTACTTCCAAAACTTGTTTGGTTTTATCAAAATCACAGTCCTTATTTAAAAACTGATTAAATTGAGTCTCATGAATATTATCACCTCTTCCAGTGATCTCAGGATGTTGATTGGTATCTCTCACAGTACCTTTGTAATTATGTATGGTTCTCCCGACCACATTGGAATATGTCTTGGTTGGAATAAGTCTCTTAGGTTTGGCACCCAGTCTATTAGCTTGTTCATCAATATCATAGACTGAAAAATCAAATGTAAAGTCTGATAAATTCATCTTGCTACTATTAAGTGGCTCCGTGGTGTTTAAAGGCTGATCTATATAAATCGGGCATCTTCTCCCATTTGAACTCTGTCCATTAGGAATGGGAATACTGTCCTCCAAGTCATTGATGCCCTTATTGTATTGGCTGCCCTCTCTCCTGTCCTTGTGTGAAAAATGGGAAATGGATGTATGACTAGCCTTAGTATTGCATACATCTGAGGCTGTTCCATCTCTGTGGTATAATGTTGAAGTATTTGATGTAAATTTATTATTTAGATTTGAAACGACAGATCGGTGTTAGCTCAAGACGGCCAGTAAGGGATATCAGTAGATATTCCGTATATACTGACCGGACTGAGTGAGGAATTTGTATTCCGACTTCATTTCAACATGTTTTTATTAGTATATATTATAATATGCATTTTAGTCTAGGAATTGTTTAATAAAATGTGTACTTTGTTATTATCAGTAAATGAACTTAGAAGCCATCGTACACGTGAGAAATGGCATGTTTTCAGTATGTTTTTCATCATTAGTTCATAGCGATGATTGAATTCTTATATAGTTATGTCAAATGGATTTGATAACAACATGTCAATATTCAATATATACCCCATACATATAGGATAATGATGGGTAAATATGGGGTTATAAATTCATATAAGAATATCGTTGGTTATATTAGTATGATAGCTAAGTGATGACTATTTTTAAATTTTTGAAAATTTTTAAAATGTTTTAAAGATTGTTCTTAGACAGATTGGTTTTGATAAATATTATTATATACTCATTTTAATTTAGGTGTGTATCAGAATGTGTGTTCATAACTTAAGGAATGTTATTATTATTATTAGGAGGTTAGGATTGAAGTGCAATATGTCTTTAAGAATTTGAACACATTTTGGCACCAAATAAGTTATTTAAGGCGCATTAACAAAGTATGGAGTGTTCTGAAGAAGCCCATTATGATGGGTGAAAGCGCTTAACTAACAGTTTATGTTCTCATTCAGCTTTTATTCTTGTATCATCTTGTAAATAAATGTTTGAATTTCTCAGTGGCTGGTGATCGTTGAATTCGGTACATTATATTCTGTTTTTTGAGGTGAACGAGCACTTATTGGGAACTCCGTGGCCGTAAGAATTCTATGTATTTGCTTTAAGTGGTGAGTAGAGACTCCTTTGTGAAGCTGACTTCTTTGCCAGCATCTGAACTGGTGCTGTTATAAATGAATTTTGAGGTTTCATCAAATAATTATATGAGGTTTACCTGCTTGAAGTCTTTAACTTCAGATATGTTTTCAGGGGCTTTAGAGATTTTGAAGGCAAATGTCACAATTTTATTGTCTGACATAAATGTGGAAGGAGAGACCAGGTGAACAGTAAATGTAGAGGTTATATTTGTGGTGACTCAATATTGAATATTATATCCTGTAGTGGGTTTATAAACTATTTGTTCTGTTCCATGGAAATTGTGTTAAGTTGAAGAACATTTGGACATACCTTACCTAGGAAGGATGGGTGTTCCAGTTAATTGTCTCTTAAAATAATGGAGTTCTTGTTAATAGGGAATTTTTTAAATCCTCTCAGATATCTAACATGGTCATCTAGGGACATGTAGGGTGTCCTCTGGTAGTTTGTCTAATTTATGGTTATCTGTAATTCTATGTAATTTGAGGGGACCCATTAAGGGATACAGCATTTAGAAGCTGACTCTGTCCATTATTAGTACAAGGGTTAGTTCTTGAGTAAATTTTCTGTTTTCCAGACATAGATCCAAGTTGCCCTGAATATGGACAGGAATAAATTTTTTTATGTGGCGGGGAGTCTGCTTCAGAACAGCAGTATCCACTGCTAGATATATGTTCCACCCCAAAACCATTCTGTTGATACTGAAGAAGAGGTTTAGATCCCCAGACCAAGTATTTCTTATGCCATTTGACCTGCTGATATGCAGTAAATCCATCAGTATTGGGTTGGGTGATGCCTTGTGTGCCAGACACAGGTCACCTCTTAGCAGTCTGTAGTAGACTGAGTATAGAGACAGGGCTTTGAGATGATCCATGTAGGGCATGCTGTTTAGGCCTTGTATTCTTTTAGTAAGGTATCTCTGTAGGTGTCCTAGTTGTTGCATGCTTCTGGAGAAATAAACCCCATAGGGTGCATTATATTCAATGATTGGCCTATTGAGGGCTGAGTAAAGGTGGAAGATGACATCCCTAGATCTAGACATAATCCCTTTGTTTATAAGTTGTGCTATACAGAATGGCTTTCTTACAACAATGGACACGTGTTGTTTAAATATTAGGTCTTAAAACTGTTGGCATATGCCACTTGCCTGCACAAATAAATAACTTGTTTTGAAAAGAACATGGCTACACAACAGACTTTTGTTAACACATCAGCATCTCATACCCCAGCTCTAACAGGCTTAGTAACATAATGCATTATGGTATATGTGCAGTCTTAAAATAGCAAGACCATACACTAGTCTGAAAATGGCAAACAATCACTCCAGCAACTTTATTTTGCTCATCATCATATATGTAGATTAAAAAAATATTGAAGTCAGATAGGGTTCTGATTATGGAAATTGTTGACTTAAATGTTACCAGAGTCTGTAGGAGGTGATTGCCAAGTTATAAATCCTGTTAATAAGCTGAATGCAAATAAATATCAACTAGTACTGTTAAGGTATTACAGGTGAAGATTATTAACACTGTAGCAGCTGTAGTTATCATCAATCTAGGAAGAAGATATGATTCATTGCCTGACATTTCATTCTGATTTAACTTCTTCTTCTTCTTCTTTCGGCTTTTCCCATTTAGGGGTCGCCACAGCGGATCACCTGTCCACTCATGATTCGCAGTTGAGTTTTACGGTGTCGAGTTGCCAGCCCGGCGCCCAACCTTCCACAGAAGGCACACACATGCACACACTCATACCTATGGCCAATTTAGAGTGTCCAATCCACCTACAGCATGTCTTTGGGATGTAGGAGGAAACCGGAGCACCCTGAGGAAACCCATGCGACCACAGTGAAGATATGCAGACTCCACACAGAAGGCACCCAATTCTGATTTAACAATTCAAACAAAAGAACAAGTCATTATGGATAATTTGTTAATTTAGATATAGTTTAATTTTGTAACTGAGAGAGGGTTTACAGAAAAAAAAATGATTGTCTGATAAACTAAAGTGGGTGTCCAATATTGAGATATTCCTTATTGCCCTACTAATGCAGTAAATTTACTAAGGCACAAAAACAGTTCAAGGCAAGAAGTTTACTATTCAGTATAGACTGTCTAACATGATTTCATACATACAGTACATTCTACAGCGTCTAAGAACATGGAAAAACATATTCTGGAAAATTCCTTCCAATCATAACTCACATCCTTAACTGACAGTAAATTGAAAATAGAAATATAAAATCATTATTCAGAACCTGTCAATGTTGCTACATGTTTACAGTTTCTCATTACAGTACCATGTTCCTTTTATTTCATCCACGCAATAACTTTTTCTTCACATAAACAATGCATTATTCAATTTAGAATTTGGAACAAAACAAGGTCAAACTATAAAGATATATTATTTATATTTATAACTGTTTCACTCAAGCAAACAATGTTCTATAATATTCCTTTGTTTCTTAACAAAGCATTTCTGTGAGTTTCATTCAAAATGGTAACATATAATTGCTGTACTCAAAGCTTTCAGGATGCAGAACAGTTTCTGATCTGAAATACAGAATCCATTTTGATGCTTGTAATGTCTGAAATAATTCTTCTAGAGAAAATCTGTTCTGACACTTATATGATTTTGATATTTCAATATTATACTCAGCCATACCTCTCAAGTGTACCTCATTACAAGAAACATTCCTTATTTTGAGTCTTAAAATGTCCATGGTCCGAATGGAAAGGGTCGGTCACACATTCAGTGTTAGAAGACTGTGTTAACTGTCATCATTGGGAAACCATACTGAATCATACAACTTCATCAGAAGAACATTTTATAAGTATAAAGTAACACAATTAGCCATCCTGTGACCTTCTCAGCTGAAGTTATAAGATGTTAGTGAGTGTTCCACATTTTGCCCATTTGTTCCACATTATGAGAGGTGGTGTTCCACATTTTCGAGATAGAAGGTTGAGAGCTTTGTGCTTCACAGTTCTTCCATTGATTCATTTTATCTATTTAAAAATGGGTATAAGAGATCTGAGTCTAAGCTACTTCAGATAACCATCTGATTACTTTATCTTCAGATTTATACTGAGAAATAACTCAGTAGGATAGACATGAAGTACAAGAAAAATGAACACTAAGTTAGAAACACACCTGCTGGCTAGAGTGCATGAATGTTAGCACTTACTCCATACAATTATATGTGTGTGTGTGTATATATATATATATATATATATATATATATATATATATATATATATATATATATATATATATACTCTATAATTATTATTAATTCCCTAGAACTGACTTGTTTTATTTTACTAATGTCCTACACATGAAGCATAGCAAGATTACAATCACAAACCTTATACTTAAGAGCCCTTTTAAAAAATCTTATTCCCCCAACATGGAAACAGATTGGTTATCCATGCCATAGTGAGCCACCAACTCCTTTGACATATAGAACATTTACAACTATTAAGGTGTACCTATATGATATTTAAATTCACCATAGTGAGCCATCAGGTCCTTTGGCATACAGAACATTTACAACTATTAAGGTGTACCAAAATGATATTTAAATTTAATTTCACTACCTGAAATGGTTGTGCAGTATAATTATCACACCCATTCTTACCTCTCTCCCTGAGAATGAATGCATTTTATTTATCTGTGCTAACTCTAGAAACACCTACCTATCTGGCTTCTTGTGTTAAAAGTCAAGACTTGTCTTCCACAAATTTCTGCTGTATATTGACAACCATTTTGCATTTATTCCTTAATTGTTCACTTCCACATGAAAATCCGCAATGTTAATTTTCCCTCTTTTTGTCCTGATATGCATTAAAATCATGTATTTTCTATCCTGTTCTTTTATAAACCAAATCCTGTTGCACCCCAATAACACCATTCTATTGACCAGGTATGTTCACTGGAACCACAGTCACTTTTTCAGAAACAACCTGAAAGCAATATCTAGTTAAGTGACTTGTTCAGCATCACACAGTAAGCAAATTAAAAATGGAAGAATTACACCCTATACCAGAGGAACTGCAGTTTACTGCCTTAACCCTCTGTGCCATCTTCCAGCCATATTGCTGAAACCCTTTTCTTTAGCAGAAAAAGCAATCAAATCTGTTTTACTAAATTAATTGGTAACCTTGTTACTATTAAAATTAAATAAAACTATACCCACTAAAAGTGTCCTTCACTTCATGTCTCACTTCCTGAATAACTCTCTGATGCATAGACTCAGACAAGCCTTTATGGTATCTGATGCATCATGTTTAAATCTGCAAAAATGTCATGCTACTTGTCTCATGCTTTTAAGTATATTTTCCATTGTTTACCCTGACCATTTATAATAAGGTTATTCCTTTTCCATTTGTCCCTAATTAATCAGTTAGTCAACCGATTAATAAATATTCTTATTTTTTGTATATTTTCGTCAAAAGGATTTGAAAATTGCCAATGACATATTGTTAAAGCCAAGCAGGAAAAATGTGAACATGAAAATTAGCTTTATAATCTTTTTATTTACTTCCTTGCAATTTTAGGAAAATGGTATTGTGTAGAAATTCACACACACACACACACACAAACACACACACACACACACATATATATATATATATATATATATATATATATATATATATATATATATATATAGGTCTACTGCTTTTTTCATCAAATACCACATATTCGAAAAAGAGCAGTAGACTGCTCAGTTACGCAAAAGTGCACTTATTCGAAAGTGCACTTTCACGAACTCAGCTTCTACGAAAGGATCGCACCACAGTGGAGGACAGCAAAAAAACCTGCTATGTCCTCCACTGTGGTGTGGTAGTTATTGACCTTAGGGTTAGGGTGTGCATCATGGTAAGGGGATAGCTAGTAGGGCTATCCCCTTACAATGACCCGCGCCCTAACCCTAAGGTCTGTAACTACTGCACTAAAGTCAGTAGTAGCCCGTTCGCTGAAGCGGGTTTCGCAAAAGTGCACTTTCGATTAAGTGCACTTTTGTGCTACCCAGGGTCTACTGTGTGAGTTCGAAGAAGTGTATTTTCGAACTTACTATAACAAAATAGCCAAATTCGCCAACAGCCACAGGTCCTCTACCCACCATTGCTCTTCTCTTCAAAAATTAAATTGGCTTGAATTACCAAATCAGCTTACATATATTCAGCTGACTTTCGCTCATAAGCTCATTTTCAGCCCTCCTCTTTGTCCCTCCCTGTCTTCTGCCTTCAAAATGCACCTACCAAACAGAGTCCTAAGGTCTAACAATCAAAACCTATTAGTAGTACACAAACCATGTCATCCCCCAGGCAAACACTTATTATCTTTTAACCTTGCCCGTCTCTGGAACTCACTTCCTCCATCCATTCGTACTATCACTAACAAATACATGTTCAAAAAATCACTTCACATATATCTAAGATCCCAATGGGATTGTTCTTGCTCCCTCCTCATAGATCTATAACATTCCATTCCCCTCACCCTTATCCTATCAAAGCTTATGTTCCCTCACTATAGTTATTTAATAAAGACATTCTGTGTTTCCTCTTCAATAACTTCTCTGATGGCATATCTCAATACTGTTTATTTTTGAATGTTTCTCAAATTTATGCCTAAATGTACTAATGTTTTATCTCTACTCTTTATAACTGTCTTGTAGTCACAACATGTACCTAATTCTGCCTATATCGCTGCTTTTCCTCCCCATTTTCGAATGTTTCTCAAATTTAAGCCTATATGTATTAATTGTTATCTCTACTCTGTATAATTATCTTGTAGTTATTGTATGTACCTAATTTTGTCTATATTGGAGCTTTTCTCCCCAGGACTCCATTGAAAACGGGTTCTTTTGGCCCAATGGACTATCCTGGTAAACCAACTGCAAATAAATAAATAAAATAAATAAATATATATATATATATATATATATATATATATATATATATATATATACATATATATATATATGATCTGGATACAGTTGCCATACATTAATTACCATGGTTTTGGAGGAATTACCAATTCTTATTTTCTACCACCCTCTACATGAATGAAGGTTTCCATATGTCTACCCTTAATTTTACAAGTGACAGCAACCTATGGGAAAACTCATGTCAGTTTCTGTCACAAACCATGACATAGGCATAAAAACTTTGTTTGGGATTGCCTGACCCAAAATAAATAATTTCACTGGAACTTACTATACACTTCAGAATACCTAGTCCCTATTATGTCAGATGTATTTTCAATGAGGGCAAAATTGACAGCATTCATATCTCTTGGTTAAATGTGATTTTTCTTCAGCAAAATGAATCAGAGGGAGAAACACGACAGAAATAATATAAAAAACTTTAATACGGTTAACGCTTCCACATCACAGATGCTTTCATTCAATAACTTTGAATTGGAAATGAGAGTTAAAATGGATTATTGAGTTACAGGCAGAAAAAGAACCAGGGCTCAGTGATAAAATATCTATTAAACCCTATCTAAAAACAAGACATTTATAAAATCTGCATATATTGCTCATGTTTTATTAAAAACTCTGTACTTGTTTTGTGTATAAACCTATTTTATTGATTTTCATTTCACTGATGGAATGTCAGTTTGTCTATTGTATTGTTAGGGTTAGCAAGCTGTAATATGTTTTTGGCAAGATACCTATTAGTATGCTGTCTCTTTAATTCGAGTTCTGAATAGATGTAATCAATTAATTAACAGCAATTTGGTAGAGTTTTAGAAGTATATAAAGTGGTTTTAGCTTATTTTGTTTCATTCATGGTCTGAAGAAGCATCTGTGATGTGAAATCGTTAACCGTATTAAAGTTTTTTATATTATTTCTGCCGTGTTTCTCCCTCTGATTAATTTTGCTGAAGAAAATTTTTTCGTTGGTATGAGACAAACATACCTGCATAAGCCTTGG
This sequence comes from Protopterus annectens, assembly GCF_019279795.1. NCBI lineage: Eukaryota > Metazoa > Chordata > Ceratodontiformes > Protopteridae > Protopterus > Protopterus annectens. Next base: position 259,355,086 of record NC_056739.1, read on the forward strand.
ATGTCTTTCACAACATATGGGAGTGGGTGCTCTCATGCACTTAGAAATATCCTGCAACAGTCATAAGATCATAATATCATAGAATGTTACTAGGTTTTGGCCTTAAGGCCCTTATAAGCCAGGCCAAGAGTTTACCCCATGTTTAGACAAATCAGCACCTAATGCCCCTGTCCAGTAGGGACATGGGTGGAATCCCAGGAGTATATTTTCTGTTTCCTATCCAGTTATCCAGGTTGCACTAATGAGGTACTCTGCTTGATGTGGAAAGGAAGTCTATTCCATAGATGGGGGAGTCTCTGGGACACAAATCTGTCCCACCAAGTCTTGTCAATGTCACAGACCAGGTTGAGGCCATGCATGCAGGTTACTCGAGTGGAGCTTGACTAGTGGATATGCAGTAGTCCCTTCAAGGTGTGGTCCATGATCGCATTGTATGCCAGACATAGGTCACCTCTGAGAAGACTGTATGAAACTGAATAGAGGGTTAGGGCTTTTAGCCTATCTGTGCATGGTAGATGTTTGAGGCCCTGGATTCTCCTTGTGAGGAACCTCTGTGGTCTCTTCAGCTGCTGCATGTGTTTTGCGAGGTACATGTCAAAAGCACTGTACTCAATAATGGGCATTATAAGGGAAGAATACATGGATGTTATGATCTTATTGTCCCCTGGATGAGATACCCTTACTTATGAGGTGGGCCATGTAGAAGGCTTTCCATACAACGGAAGCAACATGGTGGTCAAAAGTCAGGTTGCTATGTAGAAGGCTTACCATACAACGGAAGCAACATGGTGGTCAAATGTCAAGTTGCTATCGACCTGGGTGCCCAAATCCCTCATGACTGATTGCATGCTTAGGACATTGTTATTAATGTGGTAATTTGTATGGATGTCTCTCTCCCAAAGGGGATGATGGTGCATGTTTTGGTATTCAGCTTGAGACCATGTTTCTGGCACCAATCATTTGTCTGAGTGAGACCCTCTTGAAGGATGTGCACATCACTAGGGAAATTGATGATAGCACCCAGCTTGGAGTCATCTGCAAACTTTGTCAGCCATAGTCCACTGGTTTTGGCCCACACCTCAGAAAAGTATATCCCAACTAACAGAGGCCCCAAGACCAAAGCCTGGGGTATGCCACTTGTTACGGGTCTACTGCTTGAGGTGGCTTCCCCTATTTTGACTAGGTAGGTTCTATCAGTGAGCCAGCTTGCTACCCATCTGGTAACATATGGATTGATGCCTAGTTGAGAGAGTTTATCTATTATGCCTGAGTTGGGAATAGTGTCAGAGGCACTGGCCAGGTCAAGGTAGGCAGTGTGCACTATCTTCCTGATTTGGATCCACACAGTCTACCTGGTTCTTGTTATGCCTCGAACCAAGTACCACTGTGTATGTTTGACTATTGCTTGATCTGACATGCTGCTACAATACTATATGCTGCTAATATTGTAACAATACAATATGCTTAAGAGCAGGCCTTGCTCACTGATTACTGGTATAACTGAACTTTTGTTGACCTGTAAGTTTTTTATCAGCTTGAAAGATGTTTACCAGAATATGGGGATTTCAAGAAGGAACTATATCACAAGTTTTGTGGGCTAACTGTTCTTCAGAAAATGGAAGTAAGGCATATGACCAAAGACTTGTTTACAACTTAGGAAATGATCTGTAATTTTCTAAAATATTCCATCAACTCATGATGAGCTTGTGATCAATATGTCATTAGTTGAACCTAATGACCCTGTTATTTGTTCAAGACTATAAAAAGCTCAAAGGCAAAAATGGAAATCATCATCATCATCAGGATTTGATCACAGCATCAGCCTGAACTGAGCATAGAGCCATTTTGCCAGTTTCAGCCCTGCCTTGACTGAACAGATAGCTGCACTGAATAGGATTGAAGTCTTCCTATCAGTGGCAAAGATGATTTTGTTTATGCATATGCTTGTAAGTACATGATTTATTAGTTATACATGATTTATTAGTTTTTCTGTGTATTTAGTAAGTTTTTGTTTAATAAATTAAGTTTGAACCTTGGTGTCTTGTGTCATTTCTAATTCTGTATTAACCTCAGACTTTAAAGTAATGGACTAGTTCACTTTCCCTCATCCATGGCTTTGGTGACTGTCTCAAAGAAGTGGACCAAATTTAGAAGACATGGTCTCCCCTTGATGAAGCAAAATTGCATGGGATCAAGTATTTGGAGGTTGCCAATGTCTTTGTTAATGAGGTCCATGATAATCCATTCCATGGCCTTGCAGATCAGGCTAGTTAGGCTGATGGCTCTATAAT
>NC_056739.1:259362376-259404876 GCF_019279795.1 Protopterus annectens
TTGAAGAAAAACATAAAAAGTAAAGCAACACAAACGTAGCCATCACAATTGTAGTGAACTGTATAATACTGAACTATATCTAAGGCACAACCACAGCCTATGAACATTTCCATTAACTGTTCTTTAAACCACAGTTCAATAGCATCTATTAAAAAGACAAGGTAATTGTGAGGCAGAATTCAGATAGGACAAAAGCAATCCCGCTTTAAGGCTTATTATAGTCCAGCTTCTCAAAAGAAGAAAAGAGTGTAAAACAAACTGAGCAGATCTATTTCCTTTAGTTCTTTTATCAAACAAAATGAACAAATTCAGACTTTCTATCATCAAAGAGATAAGAAAAGGCATTTTATTCAGTCTTTATTGTGAACCATAAAATGTGCTAGAAACTATTGTAGAATTGTAAAGAAACAAACCATCTATTGCCTTGAAGTTTCATGTGAATATAGAGCGTACATTTTACAGAAACCATGCAAGAATTTTTCCATTTTTTATTCCACCTTTGAGTGTGATAATGACTTAAAATTCCTTAACTTGTACACCGATGTTCACAAGCACTGACCGCAGCCCTCTAGATGGGACTTCCATTTTGTTGCTGGCCTGCAGTTTGCACTGGTTGTGACTGAAAGCCCACATTGTTGTATGTCCATAGTGTCGAATGGTTGTGATTCAGAATATCAGCAGTCTTGCATGTGTATTGCACTCTGGTTCTGTGCAGTACTATGGATGTGTCAGCAGTGCAGGTTATGAGAAAAAATGGAGTACAAACAGGCAAGAACGAAAGGAAAACATCCAAATATTTCATTGGAAGGGCTTTGTTCTTAAGTAAAGGTACACATGTACTGCAACAAAGTTGAGTAACATATTGCAAAATAGAATTCATGTCTGAAATTTGCATGGTGACCACGGGTGAACTGGTCAAGAACCATTTCAGAGTAATGTATTTAAGTCTATAATATTTGAAAAGATGACTCAGTATGCGGTGCATTCCAACCACGAGCAGTAGAAATTCATGAAGATATTAAGCTTATCATCCATGATGAAGGGGAATATCTCATTACCATATTATGATAATGAGATCTAGTGCTTTACAAGTTCTCAGTAGTGGAAGTTCACCAGGATCAGAATAAGTGATTGTGACAGGGTAGTGTGTGGTTGCAGGTTTGCTACTGATAATGATTTTCCCACCATGCAGTAGAGATGGTGGTATTCTGCATACTGCTGTCTGCTGCAGGGTGGGAGTGGTGGGTTTGCTGTGGCTACAGAAACTCTTTCTGCTATGTTGGGCTCTGATATAAACACAGTGTATTCAGCAGTTTTTGTATGCTTTGTAAGATGCATATGATTGGACAGAGTTTATATGCATAGCTGACTGTGTTTGATGTACTACATTTGTGCAGTGGTTAAAACTCCTGTGCATGCTCTTCCTCTATTTTCCAAGTACTTTTATGATTTATAAAGGGCTTTGCATGTCTGTTTATGGTTTATAAAAATATCTGCATAGTCACAGACCACCTTAACGATTAGGACCATTGTGTGATGAAGGAAAAGATTGTTGAAAAGCACTTTTGTGCAAATATTTTCTAGAACAGGGATAATTCCAGTGTGTAAGATTATGCTCAACAGGGTTTTAAGGTTGAAAGTAATTTTGTTACAAATATGTAACATAAATAAGGTATAAATAAAGCTTGCTTAAATGCAGAAACAGAGTTTAGCAATATATGATGAGCATCCATACTAAATTACCATGGCTTGGAAAATAAGGAATTTGCTAAATGGACATTTTTCCCTTGCAGACTTAAAAACAGGATGTATGCATAAGCAAAAATGCAAAATCTGCTTTTAAAGAATGGATAATGACACTGTGACAATGTGTTTCCTTAAAAACATGTTTTTCTGCATGGACAAAAGGACACTGTTATCAGCATTGGCACAAGAACAGATGTTCTTATACAAAGATCCAAATAGAATACAGGATGTTCACACTGTCAGAAAAGCTAGCCTCTTATAAATTCAGCAAAAATGTGACAAGACAGTGTTAAACAAGGAAGCTTAAAAATAATAAGTCAGCAATTTGTGTCAGCATTTGCAACAACCAGTACTGTTTCTACAGGATGAGCAATTCTCCAAAATAGAATACCAAGAGGAAATGTATATGTATGTGCATGACTAAAATTGTATATAAAGAGCTGTATGAATCCAGTTATGTTAGGGGTATTGGTAGAGACACATTTGTCTCGAGGTAAATGTTATATCTCTCACATCATCTGTACTATATGAGAAGCAAAGTGGAACAGTACTTTAAGCTGCAACGTTAGTCCGTTTGGTTTATTATAAAAAGTTATTTGTTACTGCTCTAAAGTTGATGCTGCAAAGTATATTCTCTCATCAGTGTATATTCTGCAAGTTTCTGTATGCAACAGACTGTGAATGCAAATATAACCAGACTTTGATTTCAGCAGAATCCAGCCAGCAGGACTGAGTGTCTTAAGAAGACTTCAAATTCATCACAGTAAGCAGCTCCATATAATTTTCCATATAATTTTTCACAGTAGAAAGCTGGAACAGCTGGAAAATATTCTTCCTTTTATTCCTTCTTTGGTTTTGCTTTTTACATGCCAAGACTTTGTGAGTTCCAATGTATGTGGACCAAAGAGTAGTTACCCTGTAACTGAACTGTCAAACATTTGAAGTGTTTTGTCTTTAGGTAGACTCTCAACTGCCACTAGGAATGTAAACATGACTGTACTAATCACAGCTACTCTGGTAGCAACACTAACCAAATTAAAATTGCTCTTTAGTGAATTTGGACAGTGCCTGACAATCCAATGACTTAGCAGCCACAATTATAACAAGCAGGATACCCTTTTCTTAGGAATTTGTCAGGTTTCTTGCATTTGCTGACATCTGGAGAAAAAAGGATAACATATAAACCAAAAACATGAGATGTCACTCTCAAAGTGCCAGAACTATAGGTACTATTGATGTACCTGCCCAATAAACTGCCCTTAAGGTATCTCTAGGAATGGTTATGTGCTTACATATGCAGCAGCTGCTAGAGTATGTGAATTAGCAAGACACAAGTTTAAAGTAAGAAAAAAATATGTTTTTTTTCTTATCAAATTTATTCAGAAAATATGCCTTTCTTAGAAATGGTGGCTGTGGATAAGGATGGTTTGAGTTTTTATTTCATAAATCTCATAAATTTTGGACTATTTTAAAAGAAAATAACATCTTACCACAGATTCTAGGACAATAAACACTTGGGAACTCCTTCTTTTAGGACAACAAATTTCTAAGAGTCCAGTTTAAATTTATTTTAGTAAAATGAATGGTATAATTAAAATTATTATATTGTACAACAAGAGAATGAAGACTATGATGATGAACTGTCCTCTCCAAAATATCCAACTGAGATGAGAGGCATTGAACATTAAAGTTACACTCGGCCCTGATGGATGACAGAAGATGATTGTTGTCTCACTGCTTGCTGAAAGGCCTTTAAAAGTACTGAAGATGGCGTTAAGTGTTTTTTGTCATAATACAATAACAATGCTATCTACTGACATATCAGGATTTGCAATGCATATTCCAAAAGCACTAAAAATGACTGAGAATACAGGAAAATAGCAAACATTGAATATCAGTCTTCTACTTTAAATTTGTGTTTTTTGCAGGGTCAAGCCCCCTGCACTAACCTGATGTGGAGGGCAAGGACCCCCATGCACTCTAAATTTTTCATTCCAACTCCATGATCCTCATACCTTGGAGAAAAGGGCATATTCCTAGAAATGGCAATCTTGCACTTAGTAAATGTAAGTCCAGATTTTGGTCAATCACCTCCTCATTCCAGGACACAGTATTGGGCATCCCAACATTTTAAACCTTAACCCTTTTAACACTGATAATAAATACTTCACAGAACAAGTTGAAAGAATCTCATCTTTTGTAGTTATATACTCCCTGAACTACTTTAGTAATGTGTTATAAGTCTAACTTTGTCCTTGTCCCTAATCCTAACCTTAACCCTTTATCTTACTTTAGAAAAGATCATTTCCATTCTATTGCTACATATACAAGACACCTCAGACATCTGCTACACACAGACACACACACACACACACACACACACACACACACACACACACACACACACACACACACACACACACACACACACACACACACACACTTTAATTCTAACCCACAAGCACTACTGCACACACTAAGGCTGGTATTCATAATCCCTTGCACAAATGTGATAGAGGTATCCCTAATGTTTACGAATGATCATAGCAAAGGAGAAATTCATACAGGCCATCTACACTAATGAAAAATGCCTTGAGTATAATGAGATGCAATTAAGAAATTTTGTGAAATGGCATATGCTAAACAGATGTTCTTGTAATTCATAGTCCAGTGTGTAAATGGTACGGACACCCCTGGTTAAGTGTGGTACTTCACCTTTCATACCTGAGTTGCAATTAGTATATGTAATGAGCATGGAACACAGGGGAGTGTTTTGTTCTGTATTTATTTAATTTCTTGGTTTCGTGTGATTCAGTTTTTTACTTTGATGTGTTTTGGTTTGCTTATGTGAGCATTTGCTTTTCCATTAGGTAATCCTAGATATGTTTGTTGTCTTATATATATATATATATATATATATATATATATATATATATATATATATATATATATGTGTGTGTGTGTGTATGTTTGTGTGTGTATGTTTGTGAGTGAGTGTGTGTCTGTGTGTGTGTGTGTGTGTGTGTGTGTGTGTGTGTGTGTGTGTGTAGATATATCAGTGAGAGAAAATGTTGCTATTGTTGTGTAAAATCCTATCACTTGAATGTCTAAAACAGAAATGAAAAAAACAAATGAATATATTAGATATGCATGTACGTATAAGGAAAACACTAAAGTAACATGAATGCTTTTGTTTTCTGGTTTCTTTGCAGATGGAGACGGCCTGTGCAGAAGTGAAATAACTGCTTTGTGTTTTACTAGTCTCTCTGATCTGAACGATTGTGTTTGCTCAACTTATAAATCCTGGAAAAATAATAGTAAATTATCCAATACAGTCAGTGAGCTTAACAACTCAGCAACACTAAAAATGACTACTGTCTCACTAGATGGAAGTGAAAAAGACACCACTAAATTAAAAACTTGTACATCTTCAACAGAAGGAAGAAGGAATGACAGTTCAACAATAAACATTGCTACTCGTGGTACAGGAACAATTGAAAAGGATAACACATCCAGCATAAATACTGGGATGCCATACAACTCACTCACAGAGCCCAAAAGTTTAATAACAAATTCACCCACTACTGACAAAGTCAACAATAATAATTGTGACTGTAATTCTACAAAATGTCCTCCAGAGAGTGTTGCTGGAACAAAAACCCTGCTCAATGACAGTAAGAACTTATTAATTAATTAATTAATTAATGCAGTTTAAATAGTACTGGCAATGACATTATGTTCTTTTTGAGCATTTTAAGGAGTTCATGTTGAAGGCCTGATCACTACAGAGTCTGACGCATACAGAAGAATGCCTGTAATTGTTAATGTGATGTACAAATCTTATTTTTACATGTTTTCTTTAACCCTTGCCTACATTGTCTCTGCTATTTTCTAAACAGTCTTCACATTGTCTAAAATAGTGGGTTGCCTCCATTAACATTAAACAAAGAAAGTCTATTACAACCATTCATTTCCCCTTAATAAATAACTTAAGAGCTGTAGCATCCATACTACAGGCAAAAATTGTTTAGATTAGCTCAAAACACATAACTTAACTATAGAACACTTGTAACGGGTTAGCACTTAAATCTTTTCTACCAAGACTTTTCTAAGCTTCAGGTTTACTCTTTTCTCATCATACCCAAAATAATAAAAAATATTTCAATAATTCTAGAGTACTTGTAGTATATCCCCTTTTAATGGAAAGTCTTGAAAATTAAACTACTTGGCTATTCATATGTTCTCATATTGCACAGAAAAAATAAAGTGGGCAAAGATATTTATAACAACATTGATCGCATCATTATTATATATCTAAAATGCATGAATGTGAACCATGCCCAACCCCTCTAGGTATATTACAAACAACTCAATGATAAAATGTCCATAAAACCTAACTTGTCAGGAGATTCTAGACTGAAATATGCATGCATTTAGAAATAATAAGGTATTCAATTTTGGGGGCCATTGCTGCCCCCATAGCTACATAAGAAACACGCATATAATGTCTACCATTTTCATTCTAAAACAACATTTATAAATGTTGAAGATACTTTAGTATCCATGTTTGTGAGGCCACCATCCAACCTCATCACCCCTTCAACAGTAAAGATACCTTCTTCCTGAAGGATAACTAAATAAAATGCTTTTTCATCTGCAGCTATTAAAAAGCATAGGTCACCAATATTCAAGTAATGGATCTTAAACTTAAAATCAAAACATCACCTAATGCAAGACCTAGTAGTACCGAAATTGACCTCTAAAATGTTCATCCATGTAAAGTTCAAGCAGTTCTATCTTTGATACAGCTTCTCAAACTGCACGGTAGAATGGAGGACCGTTTTGCTGGTAATGATACTCTTAGAAATTCAAAAAAAAAAAACAAAATGTAATAATGAAAGCTTAGGCACATGGCAGAAGTCATGTAACAGTTTATTACTAAGTCCTTTGGTGAATAAGACTAATTTGCATCGATTGTGGTATACGATTTTTGAGGATCTACTACAAGTGCTCATATGCTAGTAACTTGCAACACACCTGGTCATTGTCACTTGCTAAAAACAGTGCTCTCCCACTAGCCTGATCTTTACTACTTAGCCACTCCAACACCCATCACTCCTTAACAGTAAAGCCAAACCAGAGCCCTAACTCTAACTCAAATGCTAAAAATTTCACTCAATTCTTAACCTGAGGTCTCACTTCCTAATCCTAAAACACCAGACTCCATCTTTAAACTAAAAATCCCAAATTGCTCCCTACACCTAAAACTCCAACACCTCTTTCTAAACTTGACTACCTCAATCTCTCCCTAATCCTAAAGCTCAATCCTATTCCATCCCACTCCCTAAACCTAAATCCCTTCCTTAGGAAAGTCATCCACCCCTGGAAACTATCATATTGACAACCATACCCCTCAACTGTACAGGTTTTCGAAGAATGTCCAGATTTTTGCCTCATATTTTTGGTGTGTTCTTCCTAAAATCTGTACCTTTCTGGCAAATAGCTGAGGATTGAAGTCATTAAATAATAACAAAAACATTTGAGTTTAAGACTCCACATCCTTCGGAAAATTCATGCTAATGCAAAACCTATTCTATTAACTAAATTTGTAATTGCAATATTTAAAATCTGTCCCTATTTATCCCCCCATCATTTTAGGGTTTGTCCAGATTTTTTGCTCTAAGAGGTTGAGAGGTATGTTGACAACACAACCCTAAGAGTTGACCCAACTTGGGGCCACACATAGACAGTAATCTAGCCTTTCAACATCATGTGTCTACAGTACTGAGAGAATTATTCTGTGTTGTGCAACTTATAAACAAAGGTATGGCATCTAGGTCCAGTGAAGTCATTGGTCCACTGTATTCAGCAGTCATCAGACTAAACGAGAATAATGTATGTATCTAACCAGGCATATCCAACAACTGGAATGTCCACAGAGGTTCCTCACTAAAAGAATACAGGGTATAACTAACATGCCCTATGCAGACTGCCACAAGGCCCTATCCCTGTATTCTGTCTCCTGCAGGCTGTTGATTGGAGATCTATGCCTGGTATACAAGGCATTGTCAGACCCCACTCTGATGGGCCTCCTGCATATCCATAAAACAAACAGCCCAGGAATTACCCATTCTAAAGACTTAGATCTTGACTGAAATATAAATAGGATGTGATGGAGAGACAGGTATGAATCCCAGAGACTAACCCTTCTATGGAACAGGCTCCTCATCCATATGAAGTAGAGTTCCTACTTAACTCAATTCAAGTGTGACTTGGACATTGGATGTGGAAAAGAAATTTTGTCCCAGGTTTGGCATCTATGTCTCTAATGGACACAGGCAGCCTGTAAATGGGTCATCTCCCAGGCCTCTGCTTGTAAATGTTTCACCTCCCAAGCCCCTGTTTACACTTATCAAGGGTGCCAGAACCTGTTAAGAGATTTGGGATGCATGGCTAGATTTAAAAAGGCCTTTGTGGTCATTAGCCTAGTACATCCCTATGAACCTAAGAAATGGAAAAGCTTCCACTTAAGTAGTTAGCATATATTATGTATCAGGCAGTTCTGATAAAAAAAATACTTGTTCTCTCAACATTGTCTGTCCACTGTTAACTTTGTGTATTACATAAGCATTCAACTTTACCTCCTTATACTGGCATTCTGCCAGGAGATGGCCCCAAGCTTTTGAAAACTCTTATCTCCTTCTTTGAGATTGTTTCTTGGCTACTAGCAAGCCTATGAGCCAGTCACAAAGTATACATTTGAATTTGTTTGACTTGGAAACCAGTTAAGGAAAAACATGTTCATTGTCCTCATGATTATTAGATATTTTGTTGGGCACAACAACTTCAGATTTAGAAGTTTTTAAACTGCAGTGGATGTTTTATTAAGTTTTTAATGTATATGCATTACCAATGTAATATTATTTGCTGTATTATTTGTTGTTTTACTCCATTTTCTTTGTTTTCCTTTGCTTTACTGCCAATTCATGTTTATCAGTAATCTGGAATATTCTACATAATGTTCTTTCATACTAATAAAGACACAAACACCCATAATTTGTTCATTACTCTTTCCAATGTCCTACAAATTTTATTGTGCTTACCCAAAATATTGATATGGTTATTTCCAGTGTTATTGAATAAAGTCATCTATTGTCCATCTACACACCTTTTCGATTTGGAAAATCCCTGAGGAAGCTGCTTTACAGAAATGCAGTGTTCCAAAAACAGGTTATAGCACTAGAGACTTTTATAGTGTAAAAATCTTACTTTCAAGTTTTTTATTAATGTATTGTACCAGTCAATAGAAGATCCAGCCTCTTGCATTTGAGAAAGCAAATGAGTCAGTAGGTTTGAAGAACAGCTTGAGACATTCTGTTCCAGACTTCTTCCTGTTGTGTTTTAGAAGCAAAACAATAGTAGTTATTTTACGTTAAATGTGCAAAACCAAATGTAATGTTTCTCTGAACTTAAAGACTAGAGCTATAACTTTATACAGATATAAGTGTAATTCAATGACTCTAAATATGGTTTATATAGCAGCATTCTGATGGTTCTTCTGACTTTGAACTGCTTAGGCTCTAAATTAACATCATCATTAATTAATTTATTTATTTATATAGTTATTTATTTATGCATGCATTCATTGTTGACATAGTAGTGTACACATTGACTAGGGGAAATGTGCTAAAGAGAGTGGACAAATTCCTTTACTCTGCTTTCAAGTTGGGTCTTTTGCTTCTACCTGAGATACAATCAATTTGGTCAAATGGGGCCTCAATTGAACATCTCAGCCAAATGATGGCAGAATCAAGAATACAGCACTCCCATGTGGTGAAATGCACTGTTTGTATCTGAAAATGAATCAAAGTGTATGGGGTGGGAATAGAACCAGCAGCCTTTTAAACTGCCAACATCAAAGGTGACTGTACTACTTGCTGGGTCACTGACACTATAGCATAAACTGTGTATGTGTATATAGGTTCATAGGTTCATAGGTTGGTACTAGGCTATCAGCCCAAGGGCCTATACAAGCCTAGCCATAACAATTCCCTGGCTATTTCTTCCCACACTACTTACTTCCCTTGCTGTAACACAAACCAGCAGCTTGCTGTAACACAAACCAACAGCATTAATGGTATTGTAGAAATAAGCACCACAAAAAAGAGTTCAGAGAGAACTAATCATTAGTCATCCAGCCCATAACATGAGCCAGATGGGAATAAAGCAAGCCACAATAGTCTGTGTCCTGAAGATAAAAGGAATTAGATGCATTTGGGTTTTAAATTTAAAGTCAACAAGGGGGCACCAGTGTAGACCTGGGTTTTATGGTACATATCTGCACAGTGTAACATATGGGAGCATAGCTATACAGATCAGTATATTCAGAACAGTGCAAATGCAGTGTGAGCCATGGGCCTTAATTACTCTGCAGTGCATCATAGAAAGTTTGCAAATGGCAATGTTCTTATTTATTTATTCCTTTGTACTACCAAATCTTTGTTATCCCAGCTGGGGTTCATAGTGTGTGATTAGAACTGCAAAAGTTCCTGCCATATTATGGACAGTTATTATACCTGCTGCAAGCAGTGTGTAGCCCACCAATGTAAGGTGGGGCACTTGTAATGCTATACAAGAACTGTATCTCTGCATAGATAAGGTAGTACCTAACATTTGTTGTTTAAATCTGTACATCTCTATGTATGTATTTTCATATATGTGTAGATATACAGTATATATGTATATATATATATATATATATATATATATATATATATATATATATATATGTATTTTCAACTCATGGTTCTCTTCAAATGCATTTCATTTGAATTAAAGTGATCAAGTGAAATGCATTTTGAAAAGAATTAATGCAAGAATGGTATTTGTCAAAGATGACCCACTAACAGAGAGAGGGGAATTTTCCTTTTTGTTTAGCATTCTACAATCTCAGAGTTAGTGAATTTAAGTCTGTGGGTATGGGATATGCAGTCAACTACGTGGGGTATACAGGGTGCCTTGCCATCCTGCAAAAAATAAGTACTTGCTTCTAAGTGCCTTATTTCAAAAATTGTGTTTTTCAAATGATTTTACATGGGAGAGTTGAGCTGTAAGTAAATACATTTCCACCAAATGACATAAACCCTCATATATCTGTATCTGTAAATATGATTGTTTCATGAAACACTGAATACTCAAAAGAGTGAATGGACAAAGCATGATCATTTTAGAGGGCATCTAAAATCATTTAAAACTGCACAAAATAAAACTAATGTTTTGCAGGGGGACAAGCCCACCTGTGAACCCCACACTCCCTACTAATTAAATGTAAGAACTCCAAGATTACAAAACAGAGGGGTAAGGGCAGATTCTCTGACCCTGTTGCAACATAATGTCATACAAAGAGCTGCCAGCAAAACCAATGTTAACAAGAACATTCGTTCATATAAGTGTTTGCTCGATGGCAGGAACAAAAAAACAGAAGAACGACATCCAGAACACCAACTTTCCACTCATGGTAAGTAACCTCTTGGCCATCCTGTTAAACTTTGCACCTTAATCCCACAGTAGCCCGATTTCGGAGTTGGTATATTTAGTTAGGGGGGGTGTGGGGATGGCCAGGCGTTTACTTACCTCAAATGGAAAGTCGGTTGTGTGTGTGTGTGTGTGTGTGTGTGTGTGTGTGTGTGTGTGTGTGTGTATATATATATATATATATATATATATATATATATATAGAGAGAGAGAGAGAGAGAGAGATCACACAGACACACACACACAGACACACACAGACACACACACACACACACACACACACACACACACACACACACATACCTATCTATCTGTCTATCTATCTATAAAACACATCTGTCCATCTGTCAAACCAACATTGTACATGTAATGTGCTATGTTTAATGTACACAGAAGCACATTAGAGGAATTAAAGTAACACAACAGTAAAAGCAAGTATATATGGCTGATGTCACATGATTAAATTTGAATGGGGATATGTTTCTGCATGAGCCTGAGTTGGTCAGAGGACTCATGTCTTCATATCTTCACTGCTAACAAAGTAACAATGAATGGGTCACAAACTGTCATTCCATAAGAGCAAACTGACCTTGGTACAGCTTCTTTATAATTTTGATGTAATGCAAATTCTATAGGTAGTTTTTGTGAACAGCATTGTCTTTGAATTGCATTAATGTAGTTATTTCTACTGTGTAGCTCATTTTCATATCTACTAAACAAAAACTGACATCCAGTAACATTTTGTCTCAGTAGAAAACAACAGAAACTCTTGCACCAAAACAATCAATCTTAAAACCAGTCTACAATGATGTCTTAAAAAACAAGAATGGCCTAAAATTAAATAAACACTTTTTATTATAGCAATATGAACAACACGTGAAGTAAGTGCCTTCATCTCTCACATTTCATATACTGACACTAGACTTCATCCTACTTCACCTTTCACTACCAAAATTCCACATTTAAATACTAACCTTGCCTGTGTTTCACTCTATATATATGTGTTCCTTTGTAGATGAGGTATAATATTATTGCTTATTAACATAAGGAGGTATTGTTTATATATTTAGATATGTACTGTATAGGTCACAAATGGTATTTATACAGGGTGTTCTTTTCATTTATGATTCATAGCACTGTTTCAGTTTCACGATGTTGGCCAAATATGACTGTTCAATGATTTTAAATTCACTGATGTGCATGTTCGCTGAAACGGGACCTTGATGTTTTGTTGTCGATGAATAGCTGTTCACGGAATGTATTCTTCGATGAATTAATATAGACCTGGTTACTCCAAGTCCTGTCTTGCTTGAGGGTATAAAAGAAAAACCTTATGTTAAATGTTTTAATTCAAGCTCAGTAAATTCTTGTTTGGACAAATTATATACCTTAAAGTCAAGTGGTACTACGACTACTTTTCTCGGTAGAATAAATTTCCATCAGTCAATTTTTACCTTGCTGTTTCTTGCCCTTGACAGACAGCAACCCTTTTTGAACTGTCTCTGCCAAACTCGCTTCCTCTCTCACTTCTTTTGCACAGCCTTGAAGCTAAATCTCAATGAAGAACCTAACATTCATCCTGATTAGGGATTTTATTTGCATTGCTTCTGTCTCTGCTGAATGCACTGATGTTGTGGGTTACGTGCTTCTTCTTCTTCTTCTGCTAACTTGTTGAATCTCCTCTACATGCGGCCCAGGAAATAACATCAGCTCACTTCCTATAGCAGCACAAGGGCTTTGGAGACGTACTTTGTTGTCATCAGCAGAAGGAAGTACTGCTTCTGCCTGCTGGTTGTTTTTAGTCTAATAATCATTCTAGTTAAGAAAAGATTTAATTTTCTTTCTGTTGTTTTGTGTGTATGTGAGATTGGAAAGACAAAACCACTTATTTCACTGCTCAGTATTGCTCACATTGGTGCAATAAAAAAGTTTTTTTATTTTGGGGGGGGTCATTCTTTCTTTTTACCATAACCTTTATGAACTGGTTTTAAGACTCATTTTACCTCAGTAGCTTTACTGTGCAGTTGTCTCTGAATCAAGTGCTGAACTTTTGTTGTCATACTGGCCATAGCTACAACAAATCATATCTCTTAATTTTGTCCTTTATAATCTACCTTACTTCAAAGAAGTGGTGAAGATTCCACCACCCATTATTTGGTCTATGCTAGGTGTTAGAATCTAAAAATCTCAGCCAGAATCAGTTTTATATCATCACCATTCCAGCTTCTTTGCAGGTTCCTATTTTTTCCTCTATACTTCCATATAAATTTCAACCCGCTCACTTGTCACTTGAAATTTGCATGTGGTATGCATGTTCAAGTCTGTGTGTGTGTGTGTGTGTGTGTGTGTGTGTGTGTGTGTGTGTGTGTGTGTGTGTGTGTGTGTGTGTGTGTGTGTGTGTGTGTGTGTGTGTGTGTCTACAGTATTGTGAATATTATTGTATGATGTCCCTCCTCTTTTCCACTGTGTACATTCAAACTGATGAATTACTTTTCAGATTTCAGCCTCTCCATACTTCTTCTATATAAGTAACTCCGTTTAATAACTCTTTTTGCTTGACTCTACTAGTTTAATATTACCTGCCTGTCAGGCTAGCAGAAATCAGAACAGAGGTGGATATGGGATCTACCTATTGCACGAAAAACAATTAAAAAAATGGAATTAGAATGTATCAGGTCTACTCCTTAGCAATCCACTGTGGCATTCAGTTGGAATTAGCCTCTGCCTTTTTACAACAGTCTTCATAATTTAACACATTTATGAATAAATCCTTAGCATAATATATACATTTAAAAAGCACAGACTTAGTTAGTTTAGACTGTGCCCAGTATGTCTCTTCAAACTTCCCAGTTAAATCATTTATTTTATTTCTGATGATGCTAAGCTGCAATTTATCATATGAAATATCAAAAGATTTCCTTTATACAAATTATAAGGAAATACATGCTCAAGATAATTTTGTCAAACTCAGTTCTCTTGTTTCTGTATGCAGGGTACAATGTTGACTTCATTTATATATATCTACAATAAATTTCAAAACAGCATTATGTATTGAATTATTTTTGTAGACCGTTTTTCACAACAGCTTGATTAAAGTATTAGATTATAGGCCAGTATGTAATAATAAAGCACAGTCTAGTATTTTCATTACTCAATATTCAGTTGACAAAATGTGTCAGAGATCAACTCAAAAAACAAGCTACCCTGGTGGAATCCAACATTATATAAAAAAGGAAGAAATTCATAGAAAAATATAGGAGGCACAGTATTCAACAAGGTAAAAATCTCTCATCAACCTAAACAAGCAACTCGGGGCCTAGTAAAGTCCACAAACCCAAATCTGAGGTAAAATTAGCCTCCCAGGCCAAGTACAGTCACAAAACTTTCTTCAACTATGTCTGTAACCTCAAAGGCAAACTACAACAATGTACTGAATTATTTGTAAATGGTGCCACCTATAGAGGGCCAGAATATATAGTAAACCACCTGTCTAATAAATTTAGCTTCAGTTTTATCCCCATCTCCCTGCCAGATACCCCTCAGGTAATACCACCATCCATAACTTTACCAACTATCACTAGAGAACAGGTGGACAATGCATTCTCCAAAGCCCAGAACACTGCATCTATGGGTCCCAATAAGAGTATGAAACATGAATTATAAGGATAATTATTTAACATCAGCTTCCAAACAAGCTTATTATGTTTCTAACTTTCACATTTTTCATTTCTAACACAGTTTCTATAGCAAGGTGTCTTGTAATAGTCATTGCTTCATGTTAAGTTTTATTGATATCTGCTAATTAATTACTGCTAATTAATTGGTCACCTAAAGACAAAACAAGGAGTTTTTATATAGGCCTCATTTTAATTTTGTCACTGTTCTCCTTAGCTGATTTGACAACTCCTTCTCATAGCTATTGAGTGTTTTAACATGCCTTCAGAGTTATCTTCTTAGTGGAACTGTTGACATTGTAAAAGACCTCTGCTATATTCTGAGGCCCTGCAGATTTTTTTTTATTTCTGCATTTCATAGTCACATCATACACTATTTACAGTAGAAATTAAATGATGAAACGAGCTGTCTGTTCAAGGAATATTGGTATATGCTAACTTAAAAAGTGGAAACGCTTCATGCTTCTTCACTCCCCATTTCTGTTATCTGTAATGTTGCCAATATGCAGTTAACACAGAATAAATCCATATTCCATACCACATAGCAGTACAGCCTAAGCACCCGTCAGTGCGCATACAACCTAGAGTAAATGAAAAACAAAATAAAACATATCCTCTAAAGCTGTCAATGAAAACGCCATCACATCATCTCTCCCTTTGTGACCATTTTAGTGAATAAATATTTACCATTACTGATGCCAGCACCAAACAATATCAAAGTAACCGCACATATATCATAACATAATTTGTAAACTTTTGCAACTAATGCTTGTTGGCATAACCAAGCCTATTCCAGCTAAGCTTTGTGGTCTGGGTGTGTAACTCAGGCTGCCTCGGACCCACTTACAAAGACTCATTGGGCTTGCTGCGCAGCCAAGGACTATTTGCCTTGCCCATGGCTTAATACCCAACCAGACTGACCACCCTGGAGAGGCTGCTGAAATAAAACTGAGGGGAACACAAAGGGGAAAAGCTGAAAGGTGGCCACCCATAGGAATGCAGGTCATACCATTCCCCCCAAAGGCCTCACCCCTAGGCTTTACTTGACATCACACAGCAGATCTGATATTAAACACATTTTTAAAAAGTCCTCAATTGATAAAATAATGATAAAATAATGTCCCACTTGAATGAATCAAAACTCATGAAGTTGAGGTGGACTCCATCATGGTTATAAAAGTGTTTATCAGGTTTAGCAAGATCTTTGTGTTCAGTGACTTGGACAATAATTTGGATGGCTGCTTTAGCCACTCTGTGGTTAATAAATCATCTGGAGATTTTGATCGCACCTTGGCATAATCGAGGACCAAAACAAAACCAATTCAGGATACAAACCAGTCTGTGCAGATCTGACAAAATTCTGGTTAACAGGATTTTTTACGGACTACAGTTAGATCATTCCTCCTAAAATGAATAACCAAAGCCCTGGGTAACATTTTGTTTTCTGACAGCTGGTGCCAAACCTCCCAAAACTTGAACCAAGACAGCCCAGAAAAAAACAAAGAGAAGGCCTACCCAATGACTATGTTCTAACAACATTTTATGCCCTACTGGAAGAAACAGCACTTGATAGGCTGCTCTTCAGATGAGGGAATGTCCCTGGAGCCTGAAAATTTTCCTCCCTGTAACACAAAATCAGGTATTCCTGCCTAATAGAAGACCAAAAGGCAACAAACCACCACCTTCTAGTTCTTTGCAGCACCTTAGTAGAATGACCCTCCATTGCTAGCTCAGATGTGTTCCCTATGTGAATGGAATTGAAAGAATACTCCTGGCAGGCTGTGCCTTGACATGAAATAGCTTTAGCCAATAATGCGTTAGTCTCAGCTATTCTAAATGGTGTACCTGCAGCTGAAGTAAACAGAAGCCCAACTTGCTTCACTTGGGGAGTGAATTATGTAACAAAGTAAAGCAATGGAATGGCAAATAACTGGAATATTCAAATTATCCAAAGGATTTGATGTCCCTTACTTGTCTCATCAGTTTTGACATTCCTACCCATATCAACAGAAAGTCACTGTGGATAGTAAAGTTTTCCCAAAATAGTGATGTTAATAGCTCATTTACACACAAAGCCCCTGCATACAGGCATGTGAACAGGATTTTCCTAGAGGTAAATGTATAGAAATAAGGGGCTTATTGGAAGAGACCCTTTATTATGGTAGCCATGAGGTGGCAACCTATTGGCTTTCTGGAATCCTTTGAGGCCTCCTTAACATTATCCCAAACCCTGTATTCTCTTTATCACTCACTGGATAGAACAGTCCTTTAACTCCAGCAATCATGCCAACCATCCTAAAGTTGTCAAATATACTCACATGGTATTGGGTGAGTCTCCATTGCAACTTCTGAGTACCAAAAACTGCACTACCAATGACAGACCCTAGCACCTCTGACTCTCGGGCAAGGATTTGTAAAAATATTTAATGTTTGGCCTGATAAAGTGTAAGCTCCTCTAGTATTCTGAGATCAGGAATGGGCCACTAGCAGTCGGGTTACTCTTCTCCAATTAGACAATCTCCTGAGAGATTATCGCTCTCAATGGTTTTGCATCTGGGGCCAACAAGCAAAACCTGGTAAACTGAAAATGGAATGGAAGCAATTCTATTGTTGCAACATGATAGATGATTGCTAGAAAAAGTTAACTTAATCTTTAAACTCATCAAAACTAGCAACCTAATGAAACAGTGCACCTATTTCGATCCACACAATCACATATTCAATGCCTGGATTGCAGCAAGGTTGACTGAACAGAAGGAAATTCTGCTGTTTTGCAAATTTTCCCTCCGCACCAAAGTAGTTCCCCAAATAGGAAACATCTCTATAATGGTAATATCTTTCCTCCTATTGGCTGACCAGGATGTAGGCCATTCAGCAGGGAACCAACTGCCTCCAAAATAACCCCCATCCTGGTGATTGGTGACACATCAATGAATAACTTGAGGTCTCTGGATGAGACTGATGGGAATTGTCAGAGTGATACTCCCTTAAATTGGTTCAGAAAGGTATATCACAGATGAAGTGTTAAATGCACCCTATGGTGTTTAGGTATGTTAACTTTTAATAAGTTAGATATAGAATATACGAGGTCCCACCCAGAACAATGGCTTTACAGCCAAAATTCAACAAGCCATGAAGCTGGATGACTTCCCCTATCTGAAACTCTTGTACTCTAATATTTTATAATTGCATATCTGAGGTGTTCCAACTTGTCTGCCAGGAATTTGCAGGACATTGCTGGGACATCACTTAATAAGCCTTAAAATGACAATTCCTGACTTGGACCTTCTGACATATCCTCAGCCAAAGGTATCCTCAGGCTATCACACAGATGCATAAATGTCGTCCTTTCCAAGGCCCCTTCCTTGCCTTCCTTCACTATCAGAAAATCGTCCAGGCAGTGAACCTCTGATTGCCAGGGCGCCATCTGCTGCCAGCACCAATGTCAGGCCGAGCTAAAAATTTCAAAAGTAGCACAAACCCCCAAGCATCCCATGGGAACTGCTGTATCAAAGAAGAATTTATAATTCAACTGAAAACCGGGGTCAGGCCTCCTTCCTGATGTGAAGCAAGCAAAATACTGATTGTATGTCTGGCTTGCACAGCCAGGGATCAGTGTACTACAAAACTAACTTTTCCACCTGCTCTTGAGAAGCATAATATACCCTGGACTCATCCTTATTGATTAATTCATTAACTGACACTCCTGCAGGGTATGAGAGGTAATGAAACAACCTGTAATCCACTTCTTTCTTTTTAGGGACCAAACCTGTGGGGGAAATTTTGAAAGTAGGCCAGGGAGTAAAAACGGGACCACATACTCTACCTGCAAAGAATTCTTTCACAATTAAACTGGACACTACATCTTCCTTCCCTTTATAGAGGAAATACTTTTAACTAGCCTGAATCCAGCTAAGCCAAAGAACTAATTTCCAAACCCTTTTCAAAACATTTGGCAATAAATAAGGCTGTTTAACTATCAGGATAACCTGACAGCAATTGAACCAATTTATCTAGTTTGAGTGGAGAGTGGGAAGGCATGTGGGTGAGCTTTTCCAGCTCGATGTATCAAAATCTGTGGCCACAAAAAGGTTGCTTACCCTTGACCTGGTTACCCTGCAGCAAGGCTGTAATATTTTCCTGATGAAAGGACATGTGGCTATATGTGGAACAGCCTGATTTAGACCATCATCTAGCAGCTGGGTGAGCCTTTCCACATGAGACAAATAATGGGCAAATTTACATAAATGGCCACTTACACCTCCCATTGTTGAAACCCCAAAAAATGTTTCTTCACCTTGGTTTCTCATGCAGGATTAACTCTTAGGGGCGTTAGGCTTATTTTGCATTCAACTAAATATCTGGATGTCTTTGCTCCCACCTGATAGTTTTGTTCATGGCACTTAATTTTTTAAATCTCTGATCATACAATAATGAGGCTGTACCTTCCTTAATGTGGTGAGCTTCTGCAAGTTCTTTTAAAGCCTTTCTGGGATCCTTCTCAATGATAACACCCATGAAAACTACAAAACCCAAAACCCAAGAGTCCCATGTTCTTGCCACCATCTTTAACGTGGCTCTTTTTCTGATGGCTGTTAAAGCTGCAGTCAGATTTGTTGCTCCAGGATTCCCCACATCAATTATTCAACAAATACCCTCCATGTCGAATAAATCAGATATATTTACAAAATCCCATATAATGATTTTTTCCTTAATGTTTACTGAGATGTGAGCTGTGATTTGTGAATCTGGGGATTTCACACTGACCGCATCTATAATGGCTATAGGAGGTTGAAACTGAGTGATGTTCATATTCATATCTCACACTGTGTTCCCCTTTGCAAGTATGGGTGGTCATCCCTATTCTCTTGACTAGCTAAGAATAGTGTTGAGGTTTGGGGCAGAGAAATCTGCTAATGATCAGAATTTAATGGGGGGGGGCTCCTGCTTTCTACTGCAATATCAGATATCCTGGCTCTACCCTCATCAAGAAGGGAACTGATAAACTCTTCAAGATTTTCTTCCACTGATCACCCCCTATCCATTCCGATAAATTCTAAACAACCACTTACATCATTACCTTCAGAATCAGGGGTCCTTTCTGCCAGGGTGGTGGGATTCACCACAGTATTGGCTTACTCTTCTTAGCCCTCCTCCGAGACTTTTTATCAAAGGTATCTTCCACCAATAGCTTGTCCAATGCAACTGCCGAGTCTCTTTTCCTAGAAAGTGAACCATGGTCATGGGTCTGTGCTGCCTCCAAATCACTAAATAGCCCTTGAGCTTCATGTGTTATTTAATTTCATCTGTCCTTCAACACCTGCAGAGATGAAGGGCCAGTAAATAAAAAAAATAAATTAGCACCTGAGCCAAACCGCTTGCTTATTATCCACCTAGAAGCATGACCTGGCAGTGCCCGACTGCCTGCTTACTACCTGCCTAGAAGCATGATCTGGCAGTGGCCATTCTATCTGCGTATACACACACACACACACACACACACACACACACACACACACACACACACACACACACACACACACACACACACACACACACACATAATGTGTTCTGTACATATATCAAGTACTTAGTCAGCATCGTGCCAATAAAACGCCACTTATGGTTTAACACAATTAATTGAAAATTATAGTTTATTCCAATGCATTCCTTTAGTCACTGTATGTGTTGCATTATTCCTTACAATTAGTCCTTAAACCTTCCTATTTATACAGTGCATGCTATGTTATAGCAAACATCATTGTTTTTTGTGACCTCACTAAAGTAACCTGAAAACTAGAACATATAGCAAGGACATGTCGGCAGGTGGCATTGACAGTTCATTAATGGACTGCTTGAATGAAGCTACCTTCTCTTAGCAGTGTTGCTGCTGCTGCAAGTATTCCAGAACAAACCCTGACTTTCTTTGTTCAAATTTCCTTACAAATCCAGTCACAGACTTAAATCTGGACCCAAGGCACTGTGCCCCAAGGGAAAAGGCAAGAACACCCAGAATCAGATTTTTTTTAAGAATGTAAGTGTTAGCATTTTGGGAGCCACCAGCAAATGCCAAGGTGGGAGGGCCCTGGACACTTCCCACCTTAAGTATCACCTGAAAAGTTATGGGAGTAGTACACACAGACTAAACTGAAGCAACAGTTCTGTTATATTACAACAGGTATGTTTACCACACCATATTTGCCCATGTCAAATAGGGGCATTCACAGTGCCTGACATTTGATTGCAATTACAACTCTGTGCAAAGATTTAGCCTTATTGAAGTGAAGGACTCCCTAAAGCCTTCTGTTTCACCACCACCACCCCCCCCAGTCTGCACTTCCTACACCATGCAGATTGCTTTTTACTTCTTTTCCTAGTGTCTAGTGTTTTGCCTTACTTTTGCTATGGCTTTCTAGTTGCTCTGAAGTACATTCTAGAACTTTTGTGTTTTTAAACATCACTTTCATCCTGTGATGGCCTGAATAAAAAACATGACTAAGGAAAGAAATCTATTGTTCCTGTTCAACGCTACTTTACCTTGCATCCTTGCAACATACCTTAACTGGCTGAGACAGCACAGTAATAATTATGTAGGAATTAAATTAATTAAGCAGGGGGTTGAGTGCTGCTAGTCCCCCCAAAGCCATAGAGTCACAGATGCTCTGTGTTGCATTTTAGAACATTTCTGTAACCTGTTGATCCACTAGTAATCTAAACAAAGATTATGAATAAGAAAAAAAGTAATTAATTAATTAATTAATTACTTAATTAGTCATTTTTTTTCAAGAAATAAATTGTGTCCAAGATTTAATATTTAAAGCTGACAAAACAGTAGCTCACAATAAACTGTTAAAGTTGACAAAACAGTAGCTCACAATAAACTGACAAGACATAAATCCTAGCTGTGAATAGTCTGCCTTTCTACCCCCTTCACCCCACAAAAAATACACCTTGTGTACACCACTTTGTTGTTAGATTGGGGTGAAAGCAGAGGCACAAATGGCCATAGTCATGTATTTCAAGTCACTGCTGTCGTACATATACATAGCATGTCTCCTCATCCCTAATCCCAAATGGCAGCCACCTGTATAGATGCCTGATGTTTAATTGTGAGGAAAGTGACAAATTAATCTCAGTAATGTATTTCAACTTGTTGCCCCTGGACAGTAGACTGCCCCTACATAACCTATAGTGACCTTATTTGCACACCTCTGAGGTAAGCGAGGGAGGTAAATAGAATACTGTCCACGCTGTCCCCAGCCCCAGTACAAGCTATAATGACCTTCTGTGTAGACCTTTGAGATTTGATTGTAAGGATAATTAAAGAAACAATGACCACTCCACCCCCCCCCCTGCATAAGCTACAGCAGCCTTCTGTACAGACCTGTGTGCAGTGCTGATTTTAGAATGGGTGAGGTCAAGGGCAGAGGCAACCACTGAGTCCATCTCAAAATCAATGTATACAGTCTGGGTTATGAGGAGAACTGCACCTACAGACTCAAAAAACATGTTTATTTCATCATGGTTTGGTGTTTCCAATATTTTAATACCACTCTGGAACTATTTACAGGTTTTCAAATATTTTATATGTAATTTCTGTGTCTGACCACATGGGGTCTGGTATCTTGAATTAATTCTAACTGTTTAGTCTGTCTCTAGGTATCCCACAATGCAGTGCTCGTCTGTAAAAAAGTTACATCATACAGTCTTTTTCTTCCTGAAGTTCCTGTCACTGCATTGATTTTACATGCATACACTGCTGTCTTTCAGTCAGTTAGTGTTAAGTAACATTTCATGCAGTTCAATGACTACTTATAACAAAACACTGCAAATGCCACAGAACAGACTTTCAAAGTGCTTTTTACTGCTATTTCTTTTTCCTTGTACTGTTTCCTTGCTCTAGCCTTTACTTTCTGTATGGGTAGGGGAAGGACCAGGGAGCTGTGACATCACATCTTGTGTGTTTTTTTAGGACAATCATGATGATGTCAGTTTGGGGAGGGAATTGGCCAGAAAACTACCTGTATTCAGTGGCCTTGATGACATTAATGAATTGGAGACTTTTTCAGGACAGGATAAAACTTTTTTAAAAGTGAAACCACCACAGTACAGTAAGGTACTGTTCTACTGGAGAGAAACAGTCAATTTAAAATATTTTAAACCCTGTGTTGTTGTTTATTTATAGCAGGGGCATTAAATAGGGAGAAAAAGAACAGAGAACTTGAGCATTTAATAAGAGAATCCCGTTGTTGTCCTTTAACTAAATTTGCAGGTGACTGTAAATTGGGTGCTGTTCTTTGATCTTCCACTGATTCATAATTGCTATAACATGGGTTACACCTTAACAAATGGCGCAAAGGTAATGGCCTCAAATTCAGTGTAAAAGATGTACCATACTTCATTTTGCTAACATACCTCTCAACTGTCCAGATTTTAACAGAATGTCCAGATTTTTGCCTCATATCTTATTCTGTTTCTCATAAAATTGTGGCTTACTGGAAATTAATGACAAATCATTGAGGACTGAAGTCAGAAAATAATAGCAGACATTTGAGTTTCAGACCTCATATCCTTCAGAAAATCCATGCTAACGCATAACCTGTTGTTCTATCATCTTTCTAACTTTGTAAGAGCAATATTTAAAAAGTGTCCTTATTTATGGGCCTTTGCCCCCCCCCCATTATTTGTAGGTTTGTTCAGATTTCTTGGTCTAAGAGGTTGTGAGGTATGTTTGGTAAACAAAGCATTTTTACTTACCATGTAGGTGACACACCTCCCTGATCAGACAGTGTTGTAAGAGATCTAGGCACTATTGTTGATACATACCTACCATTTTACCATCATGTCTCAACAGTAGGTTGGAAAGCCTTCTAGTTGGCTTATCTAATTCCAAAAGAATCTTCATGAGATTTGAAGAAGTCTTTAATACACCTTTACTCATAGCTCATTAGATCCATTATTGAAAAAAAATGCAATGGTTTTCATGTATTTTTCAAAACATTACTCAACATTAGGGACTTCAGATATTCATAACTAAAAAGTTCAGTGGCCTCAAAAAGTTCTTGGTTATCCAAATAGACTTGAAGCCCTCTCTCTGTACTCAGATTCTTATTGACTCCTCCATGGAGATCTGTGTCTGACCTTTTGAATCATAAAAGATCCAATTGTCTTTGACCTCTTACGCCTTCACAGAACAAGTGGTACCCTGAATTCCAAGTTAAAGGAACTAAAACTTCATCAGTAGATAAATAAGACACAATGGCACATTAGATTCATATCCCGACACTTCCCCTACCTCTGGAGTACATCTCCACTACATGTCCCTAGGATGCAACTAGGCTAAATACAACTAGGGCCCTTACAACCCTATCTGTGCACCTCAAATCCATTTGGAATCTGAGTATCATGGTCATCTATATGAAGGGGTCATGTTAGCAGGGAGTTAACTAAGGGATTTCTGGGAGGGTGTTAGTTTGGATAATACTTTAGATTCTTGACACATTCAGGGTAAATCTACATAACTGGATGGGCAACCTCAGATTGCTGCTTGTCTTGCCCAGAGAGACTAGAGGGAACATTTGAATGGGGGTTGGCTAGGCTTGCAATGTTCTTCAGACTGATTGCCTATTGTGTACCTATGAACCTACAAACCTTTGGTAAATCATTCAGGATTACAGACAGTCAAACATCCCAGACATTAAAGTTTCATACCTCATATTGTTTGGAAAATGCACATTGATGCAAAACATGATATTCTTTTAACTTTTTAAGGAAATTAAAGTGATATTTAAAAGTGTTCCTACTTTCCAGCCTTAATTTGGAACATTATTTTTGGCTTTGCCCAGAATTAATGAGAACATGAGTTGAGACTTATAGTATCTGGTGTCCTGCCAGCTTTTTTTTTACTATCCACACTTTTACCTGGCTGCTGCGTGCCCCTGAACCTTGAGACACGCTAACAAACTCAATCTCTCCACAACCTTGCATTAAGGGACCTGCCTGGCTTCTAAGGACCCCTGAACCACCTCAAGCCTTGCCTAATTGGACCATCCTCTATTTCTGCTGCCCTTTGCTCCCACGTGACTGTACTGAACTTACTAGCAATCTCTCCACAACCTTGCATTAAGGGACCTGCCTGGCTTCTAAGGACCCCTGAACCACCTCAAGCCTTGCCTAATTGGACCATCCTCTATTTCTGCTGCCCTGTGCTCCCACCTGACTGTACTGAACATACTAACAATCTCTCCACAACCTTGCATTAAGGGGTCTGCCTGGCTTCTAAGGACCCCTGAACCACCTCGAGCCTTGCCTAATTGGACCATCCTCTATTTCTGCTGCCCTGTGCTCCCACCTGACTGTACTGAACTTACTAACAATCTCTCCACAACCTTGCATTAAGGGACCTGCCTGGCTTCTAAGGACCCCTGAACCACCTCAAGCCTTGCCTAATTGGACCATTCTCTATTTCTGCTGCCCTGTGCTCCCACCTGACTGTACTGAACTTACTAACAATCTCTCCACAACCTTGCATTAAGGGACCTGCCTGGCTTCTAAGGACCCCTGAACCACCTCAAGCCTTGCCTAATTGGACCATCCTCTATTTTTGCTGCCCTGTGCTCCCACCTGACTGTACTGAACTTACTAAGTATGTTTTACAATTGACCTATTTTGAAGGCTAATCTGCTTAATTTGTCTTGTAATTGCACTTTATAAAGTAATTTAGCTTCTGGGTCAGGAAAACCAGCAGCCAGTCCCCTCTCCCTGATTTTAGTCTCCTGAAAGTTTTACCCCTTGCTACCTACCTTATCCTTCCCACCAGCTGATTCTTTACCTGGCTACCTGCTGTTACTTCTTTTCTGCCCACTAGGTGGCAGTGTACTCTAGGCTTCATGCCCTTACTCACTCCCCTTATTCTTTCTTAGTCTCTGCTCACTGCTCTTCTTTTTTTTCTGCCCCCTCTCATCCCTTGCCCAGTAGCCTGACTTCTCCCCCATCTACCTCTTCTTCTGTTTCTAGGCTGTACTTTCCTCTTCTCCTACCTACTATAAACTATAACGCTCCATAGTTCCCCCTCCCTTCTGTCCTACTCCTTATCTGCTCTTCTAGCAGCTACTTACCTGCTTCACTACCTCTCCCTGGGGTTCTGCTGCTCACTGATTGTCTCTGCTGTCTTCCCCTCACTCCCCTTATTCTTCCTTAGTCTCTGCTCACTGCTCTTCTTTTTTTTCTGCCCCTCTCATCCCTTGCCCAGTAGCCTGACTTCTCCCCCATCTACCTCTTCTTCTGTTTCTAGGCTGTACTTTCCTCTTCTCCTACCTACTATAAATTATAATGCTCCATAGTTCCCCCTCCCTTCTGTCCTACTCCTTATCTGCTCTTCTAGCAGCTACTTACCTGCTTCACTACCTCTCCCTGGGGTTCTGCTGCACACTGATTGTCTCTGCTGACTTCCCCTCTACTTGCTCTAGCCCGCTCCATTCACCCTATGGGCTCACTCCGCTCCCCTACCCTACCCCCAATCCCCCCCACCCCAGTGCTGTTACATTTACACATCCTTAGCCACACCCACTATACTCCTCAACCTATCATCTCACACCATCAATTATCTACCCTTCCCCTTGCCAACTCTATACTTAATCAACCCCTCCCTACTGCAAGAATACAATAATCACTGTACTCTACCTCTATACCCTCAGCTACCTCCCCCTTTAGTGACCCCCTATCTATTCTATCATTCCATATCCCACAGTTTTACTTTATCAAACATTCTACATAACCTCTCAACCCTATTAACTAGAATGCTCTTCTTTCAGAATCCAAACCTGAAACAATATCTTCTTATTACTTCTACACTAATCTTCTTAGCATTACCCTATGCTCTAACCTTCTACAAACATGTCTCTCTAACTTATAACATACCTACCCACTATCAAACTCTACCTACCTCACACCCGAGCTCCCTCTCTCATAGCAACATAACCTCATCATCAATCTACCTACTCCCTAGATTTCATAGATCTTCCCATGTCACTTACATCTACATACAGTAAGAATACCTCACTCAAGTACTCTAAATATATAAGATCTATACTAAAACATCCCACACAACTTCTATCTCATGGTGATATCCATCCAAATCCTGGCCCAAATTCACATATCAGCAACATCCCACAAAAACAAGCTACTAAGGTTGTCTCTAACCCTATACAGTTAGTGAACTCTCTCAGAATAGCTCAACTCAATATCTGCAGCATTAACAACAAACTCAGTCAATTGCATGCTCTTTTACATGTACATGCATTTGATATCATTTGCCTCAC
The DNA here is from genome assembly GCF_019279795.1 of Protopterus annectens. Lineage (NCBI taxonomy): Eukaryota > Metazoa > Chordata > Ceratodontiformes > Protopteridae > Protopterus > Protopterus annectens. The sequence goes on from NC_056739.1 coordinate 259,389,651, forward strand.
AGAAACTTGGCTTAAACCCTCTACACAGGATCTAGAAATAACCCCACCTGGATATAACATCCTTAGATGTGACCGCACTTCCAAGAAAGGTGGAGGTGTAGCTATACTATATAAATCTGAACTATTACTCTCAACCTTTAATGTGCTACCACCCTCTATCAACAATGCAGAAACCCTGTCCATCAAACTCCAACTTAATAAATCTAAATCCATTTATATTATTTGTACCTATATTCCTCCAGGAAACAGCATTAACACTCTTGAAAACATTCTTAGTAGTCTCTCCACCATTCTACCCCAAGAAACAATTGTACTTGGAGATTTTAACATCGACTGGACTACTTGTAACTCCCCCAATCCTACCACCCATATTAATCTTCATGGCTTCTCTCAAATAATAAACTCCCCCACTAGAATTCATAAACCTAATAATAAAGAAACCATCCTTGACTGGATCCTTATAAACAGTCATCCTGGAACCTATACAACAGGAACACTACCAGATGACATTAGTGACCATGTTCTAACCTATATAACAAAGCAAAAGCCTCATACTCCTAAAAATAATACTTTTAAATCCTATCGCTCAAAGAAGCACTTTAAAGCAGAAAGCTTTCAAAGTGAACTTAAGGCCTGTGACTGGTCACCACTGAAACTACTCAAACTAGATGAAGCTGTTTCCTACTTTAATACTAAATTCCTAGAAATCCTAGATCTCCACGCCCCCTGTGCTCTTCCTGAGTTAGGAGCAAACCAGCCCCATGGCTCACAAAACAAACCAAGGAAAAAATATTCCTTAGGAACAGAATATGGGCCAAATGGGAAGACACTGAGAGCTCTACAGACCAGCTACTATATAAACAACTAAGAAATGCAACTAAAAAAGACATTATCCTAGACAAAAAAAACTTTTATCACCACCTTCAACAATTTCACCAAAAAAACCCTCAAAAGTTCTGGTCAGGCATTGATAAACTTCTCCAACCAGGACATACCAAAACTCCAGCCCCATCTTCTATTCCCAACAATAATCCTCTACTAATAGCTGATGCCTTCAACAATTACTTCACAGAAACTATTATAACTCTTGCAAAGACACTACCTACCACACCCCCCAACCCTTTCCAAAACGTTAGCAGCTCAGTGCCCTCCTTCCATATGCAACCCGTTCCAACATCCTATATCTGCAAACTTCTTCAAAAGCTCAAACCCTGTACCCCTTCTGCAGACCACTTACCACCTGAATACCTCCAAATAGCAGCCAAAGTCATTGCATACCCAATATCCATCCTTATTAACAGAACAATCACAGAAAGTAACATCCCATCCATATGGAAAGTCTCTCACATTATCCCATTACATAAATGAGGCAAATCCACTGATATCTCTAATTTCCGACCAATTGCACTACTCTCCCCACTGGCCAAAATAATGGAAAAATGTATTCACCACCAACTACTTCAACATCTGCTCCAAAATAATCTACTGGCCAACTGCCAGCATGGCTTCAGACCCTTTCATAGCACAACTACCGCCTTGCTAACCTTCACTGACTGTATAAACAGGAATCGAAATAACAACTCCCTATCTTCTGCACTATTCATTGACCTATCAAAAGCCTTTGATATGGTTAACCATGACTTACTAATCAGTGAGCTAAAAGCCCAATCTCTTGACCCACAAGCAATACATTGGTTTATATCCTATCTAGAAAATAGACAACAAGCAGTACTCTGGGACAACAATCTCTCCTCACCTATTCCCGTAAACTTTGGAGTCCCTCAAGGCTCTATTCTAGGCCCTCTTTTATTCTCCATTTTTACTAATAATCTCAACACTATTTTTCCTAAAGCCACCTGCAAACAATACGCCGATGACTCAACTTTAATCTGTACAGCTAAGTCATCAACCTCTCTTCAGACCTTGACTCAAACAGTATTTAATACTGTAGAAACATGGTTTACCCACCATTGCTTCCTCCTAAATCAAAAAAAAAAATAAATAAAAATTACTGCTTTTCTCTCCCACCCAAAAATCACCAGAAATCAACTTTACAATTACCTCTAACGATGGAACTACTATGACCCCAGATACTAACACACGTCTCCTGGGCATAACCATAGATAATAAACTCAGCTATGGCGACGATATCAATAACACCATCCAAACTGTTAATAACAAACTAGGCTCCCTGTACATAACCATAGATAATAAACTCAGCTACGGCGACGATATCAATAACACCATCCAAACTGTTAATAACAAACAAGGCTCCCTGTACATAACCATAGATAATAAACTCAGCTATCAATAACACCATCCAAACTGTTAATAACAAACTAGGCTCCCTGTACATAACCATAGATAATAAACTCAGCTACGATGACCATATCAATAACACCATCCAAACTGTTAATAACAAACTAGGCTCCCTGTATAGACTCAGACCCTACCTCACACCACTAACGAGAACCTCTTTTGCCCAAACTCACCTCATTTCTACCCTTTTCTATGCTTCTGCTATATACACCAACCTATCAAAATACAACATAAACAAACTGGAAACTAGCTATAACAACATAGCCAGATTTGCCACAGGGAACCCTTTCAGAACCCACCACTGCTACAACCTAACAACTAGGATGGTCAGAGCTACAAAACCAACTACTGTATAATCAACTTGTGATCACACAAAAAATTCTTCATCACCCAAACAACACCCCAATCCTCACTAACCTGATCACCCCATATAAAAATCTTTCAACACTTCACTCTGCAAACAAGCTACTAATTTATAATATTAAATCTAACAATAAAGCAGGAGACTCACTATTTACCAATATTGTGGGCAAAATCTGGAATAACCTTCCTGTTACACTCACATCTCACTCATCAACATCTCTCTTCAAGAAACACCTAAAAGAACATCAGCAACTACTCTGGCTCTGTCCCTGTTCAAAACCAGACTGAACCATAGTTCATCCCCCTTTTTCTTCCCCTTGCTCTACCCCTATCTTCCCTGCTTTGACCTCTTTGTAACTAAACTCCTCAGAAGTCACCTGTACACTAGCTAGTGCTTTGTTCTTTCTTCTTTCATCTATTTCCTTCATTCTCTTTCTTCTTTCTACCCCATGTGTCTCAGTAACTCTGAACCCTTGTATTCTCCTACACTTGTGCCAATTCTAAACTTTCCTTTGCCTCTATACTTATTTCTTAAACATAAGTCTTATTTTTATATATCTTTTCTCTATCCAAATATTGTTAATCCTCTCATGTGTCGTAATTCATAGAAATATGCTTTTTAAGTATTGAACTTTTAACTATTGTAGACTTGTTTTATGTATTGTATTTGTAACTACTGTTTTTATGTAAATTTTTACTACTGTTTTTATGTAAATTTTTACTTAACTTTGGAGCTTATCTCCCTGGGCCTCTACTGAAAAAGGACATGTATCCAGCTAGACTAGCCCAGTCAACAAATGTAAAATAAAATAAATAAATAAAATAAAATTTATAAAACTCCCAGAAAGAGAAAACCATTCCAGAAGAATAAAAATATCTATTTTTCTTAAAGTCCCAGGTAAACACTAAGGTCTGTCGATCTGAGCTACTGATCTCTAGTGCTTACCTTGCTCATTTTGTTCACTGATTACTAGATTTATCATAACAGAGTCAAATCACAACCCAGTCTAAGAAAAAGAAGCTAGAGAATGAATGAACAATTCTTTTCTTCTTATTTCCCCTCAACCAGTGTCGGCTTTTGTGACGCCCCTACACAGTCAAAGATGATGAGCCCCCTCTCCTCACAGCTGCTGATATCACTGATGGATGCCATTTATGAAGTTGGTTTTAGTGAAGAAAAAGTTCACAAGCATTATTTAGCTAAGTCAAAGGTATAATGTCAGTGGTATAATACTTAATGAAATTATGAATTCCACTATGTGACAAAACATTAACACTACAACAGAGGTATCTTTGAATGTAAAATGACAGGACATTGCACCAACCCTTAGGATTCTTCATCTTTAGTGTTAGTATTATTACCTAGTTTATTAATTATACATGATTGCTGTACTAGCTTTTTTATCTAGTTTAACAAACATGTAACATAATATAAAAATAAGATAACTTAATGTGGTTCCAGCCTCCCCTAATCATGGGGGTCCCCTAGCAACTGCAGGGTTTGCTGGCATCTAAAAACAGCTATGTAAGCATTTTGTACTCATTATAAAGTGATAGATATAAAGTTTTAAGGAATCTTGTTTAAATAGTTATTGGTTTATAACTTTACATTTTTTACTAAATTTATATTTGATCTAGCAATTAAAAATCTGAGGTAGCAAAAGTGAATCTGGTGAAAAGAGAACTTTACTATAAGAATTTTATATCCTATATACCCCCACAAATGCATGCTTCCTCTGTTCTGTCAAATGACAACACCAATTTGCCTCCTTACCAGTTGCCAAATTCTCAGCAGTCCCCAGTTTTCAGGGTTGTCTATTTTTTTTAAATTTATTTGCAGGTTCATAGGTTGTCCTCATATATGATGTGGCAAAAATTTTACACCAGATGCCCTTCCTAACAAAACCCTCCCCATTTATCTGGGATTGGGACCGGCACAAAGAAATACACTAGCTTGTGCATCCCACAGTGATGGACAGGTTGACAGACGAGATCAGATAGTGGTCCCGGTGGACTATGATGTTTGTGGATGACATTGTGATTTGTAGTGAGAGTATCAAACAGGTTGAGAAGACCCTGGAGAGGTGGAGATGTGCTCTAGAGAGAAGAGGAATGAAGGTCAGCAGGACTAAGACAGAATATATGTGTGTAAATGAGAGGGAGGATAGAGGAATGGTGAGGATGCAGGGAGTACAGTTGGTGAGGGTTGATGAGTTTAAATACTTGGGATCATCAGCTCAGTAATGGTGAATGTGGAAGAGAGGTAAAAAAGAGAGTACAGACAGAGTGGAGTGGGTGGAGAAGAGTGTCAGGAGTGATTTGTGACAGATAGGTACCAATAAGAGTGAAAGGTAAGGTCTGCAAGATGATAGTGAGACCAGATATGTTATATGGGTTGGAGAAGGTGGCACTGACGAAAAGACAGGAGTCAAAGCTAAAGATGGCAGAGTTAAAGATGTTAAGATTTGCAGTGGGTGTGATGAGGATGGACAGGATTAGAAATAAGTATATTAGAGGGTCAGGTCAGGTTGGATGGTTTGGAGACAAAGCCAGAGAGGCAAGATTCTGTTAGCTTGGACATGTGCTGAGGAGGGATGCTGGGTATATTGGGAGTAGTATGCTAAGGATGGAGCTGCCAAATAAGAGGAAAAGAGGAAGGCCTAAGATAAGGTTTATGGATGTGGTGAGGGAAGACATGCAGGTGGTTGGTGTGACACAGCAAGATGCAGAAGACAGGAAGAAATGGAAACAGACAATCTGCTGTGGTGACCCCTAATGGGAGAAGCTGAAAGAAAAAGATTTACAGGTTCATAGGTAAGTATTATGCAAACTGCCCTTGCAGACCATTTTAGGCTCAGCCAATTTCCCTCTCAAAGGTGACAGTCCAACCTTATACCTTGTGCCTAGTTTGGTAACAACAAAGACAAGCCATGTCCCTCAAGCCACGACCAAGCCAGACCAGCCCCTGGACCCAAATATGAAGGCGCAAACTACTAATGCCTAAACAGGCAGTTCATAGAAAGGGACCATAGCCATACCACCCCATTCTTGTTAAACCCTTTCAATGTGTTTTTTTTTTTTAAAAACTTTGGACTATCTATGTAACAACACAGTGAAGACCCATGCCCTCACCTGAATGGCCACTGACAGAAGGCTCAATGATGAAACAGGATAACCAAAGCACCCTTCCCAATTTGAGATCTGAGCCTCTGCTGAAATGCAGCACCATGTCAGTGTGGGTCTAATAAATAGAGGAAGCTTATCACTCTGTCCTTCTGCCTGGCTCAAGGACATCCAGGCTTATGGTAAGACTTCCTTACATTCAGTATTTATTATAATGCTACTAGGTAGGGAATATAACAAAGGACTGTAGGATTTTTAGATTGCCATTTCTACTATATTTTCTTTTTCTACAGTTTACGATATTGAATGCTTTTGATGCAAAATAGTTAAATGAACAGAAGAAATATTGTTTGTGGTGCTATGTCCATTCTCTAGCAATATGTCATAGTACTCTGACTTCCATATTTTACAGATTTTATAACTTCCACTAAAATGTTTCTAACTGTAGTAAGATACTACTAGCTTCATTGTAGAAATATGCTATCCATATTGTAGGCTAGAAAGTCCATTATTTATGACTATTTTACCCATCTCCCACAGCATACTAGGCTATATAGTTTTTATTTAAGCCCATGAATACTTTACACCCCATAGCATCCTTGACTATATAGCTCTTATGTAAGCCCATTAGATATGTAGCTTAAAGACCTGTTTAGATTAACTTGACATTATTTTAAACTTGAATACTGCACAATATCTCAGTTGAAGTGTCACATTTTAAAAGTAATCTGAAGTGAAATTGCCTATGCCTATGACCTTGGGGAGTGGCAGAAAGGATGGCATTACAGATATAAGGAGCAGAAATGAGGTTTCTTGACAGGGCACAGGGACTTACTCTCTGAGTCAGAGATATGAGCTCAGCAATACAGAGAGACTTTGAAGTACAGCCTCTTCTTGTTTGTGTTGACAGGTGTCAGCATATGCAGTCTGGGCACATTGTGAAGATGCCATCTAGGCGCTATCAGTGCAGCTGTACCTGGCACATTTCCCTGGGAGGAGATGCTGTGACGCACCCAGACATGGTGGAGGGATCATATCGATCAACTTGACTGGGAATGCAGAGACTTCATAGGATGATCTAGAGAATGTTGTTTGTGACATATAGGTCTGTCCTACCTTGCCTAGCCTGCTATTCCCACAGTTGTTATCAGGCAAAGCAATATAGAAACTGCTGAGGATTATAAGAACTGACTGAAGAAAGACAGTCAAGGTACTTAGAGTTTATGATGCTAAAACAAGCTAAATATTATAGAGCAAGCAATACCGAAATTGTTTACAATTATCATTTTTTTTTCAGGGAACAAAAATGGAACATCTATGTTTCTAATTAAAGAAAACATGACATGGACTGAGGCCCTACGGTACTGCCAATGCTATTACACTGACCTTGTTAGTATCATTAGTTGGAATGTCCAGTCTAAAGTGGTTGAACTTGCTCAAAATGCCACTGGAAATGGTGTATGGATTGGGCTAAGAAAACACAGAGTCTGGCAACAGTGGTACTGGACAAACAAAGCTCCCTATGACTTTGTGAACTGGACTGCAGGGGAACCAGTTAATGCTTCCTGCCGAATTTGTGCCATGGCAACCCGAGGACAACAGCAAGACTTCCTCTGGATTTCTGAAAGCTGTATAGAGAGGATGAACTTCATCTGTTACAATGGTACACTACAATCATAGCGTCATACTGTAGCTTTGATACTGCATGTAACCTATAAATATTGCATATGGCAAGACTGAACCTTTAATAAAATACTGTCAACAGTACATGACATTTTAACTATGGGATACATTAATTCTGGCTAACATATGTGTTCATTCTGTAGTACTAAGTAGAGATAGCTAGGTGGACTCAACATGTAATCCAATGTCTTCTAAAGATGTATACATGAAAATACACCGTTTTATTACTGCATATTTTATAACTGCAGTTGATCTGGCCTGTAACAATTTAGTAAAATTTAATACCGAAGAATATAAGTTTTACTGTGTTGCTACTGGCACAATAAATTTACCTTTTAGCTTGATTGTTCTTAAGTTTTTATAACACTTTTACAATAATCTAAATCAAGGACATTTCTGTAAATAGGGATGTTCATTTTACATAATCTAATGTTCCAAATATGATAAATGTGTGATGACAATTTCAGCAGAAGTTCTCCAAGTTGACTGTTTAATCACATGTTTTTGAGTCTTCACTGATTCATCTCTGTTAATTTCTTTCATTGCTGTCTTCAAAAAATTAGTTTAGAGTATACATGCAATTCTACAATTTGTAGCAGATGCTTATCCAGCCATAAACTGCTATAACTATATTCATAATGGTGAAGTGGATTGCAGAGTAGAGGCAGTAAAAGTATCTGTTTGCTTTAACTCTCATTGGCTGAAAACAAATGATGTAGTGCTTCTATATGAAATGTGTGTGTATGGAGTAGGACAGTGTCTACGACTTGAAAACCTTCTAAGGTAAAGTTGGAACCAGACTTTTGTTTAGGCCTGTTATAAAGTGCGAAAGATTTGGCCTTAAATTTCCAAAGTAAGAATAGGAAAAATAAAATTGATACATCCTGCAGTTTCAGAAAAATGAAAGCTTATGTGCATCCAACAGAACACTGTTCAAGACATCTCAGTGTCACTATAGTACAAGGCAGCTTGCCAGCGAAGTCTCTTTTACATTTTATTCCTTAAGGAACTACACAGTTTATTTCTATAGCATTAATTTATTTATTCATTTGTAATATGTCTTTAAGCTTGTTTCTGGGTTTATGCTGTGGAACGGAAGACAATGACTTACTGTACAGAAATGAGAAGCTAAAACCAGGATGCAGTGATAAAAAGCTAATTATCCAGTATAACTGTCATCCATAAATAAACCAGCTTTGATGCTGGTATAATGCAACTGTTGTCTCTTATTTTCAGATCATCCTGTCTATGAAGTAATGAGTTACTGTAATAAAGATTTCTGCACCCTTGTTGTATGTCCTAACCTGGTGATATGTCAACTCGAATGTAAAACAATGACACTGAAATAAATAAATAAAGAAATAAATAAATGGGTCAGTGTTTGTTGAAGGCATCTTTGTATATTGCATAGGCAAGGATTGTCGGTTACAAGACATAGCTGAAAGATCACTAATGCAAGCATACATTCTTACTACACAAGAAAGTAAAGTAGTTATTGATGAAATCTGAAAATTATGTTTTGTTCTGTTTGCTAAGAATGTTTTTAATCATAACACATGCATAGGACCATGCAACTCTTAGCATGACATTTAAGTTTACATTATAAGCATTAAAAAGTAAGCAAAAAAAGTCTATCAGTATAAGGGTAAGCTGGACTGGTGAATTATATTTAAAATGAAAGATGAAACCTTTGAATTCTGACTTTCAGGATTTGAGATTTACAGTTAATGGAGTTAAGTAAGAATAAGTCTCAAGTGTGTTTTTTATTTAAGAGACTGAAGTTGTAGAAACAGTGTGGCACAGTAGGACAGCAGCTGGCTCATAGTAGTTGGTTCTCTGGTTTGATTCCTCATCTGGGGATCTTTCTGTGCAGAGTATGCACATTCCTCTTGCATCCATATAAGCTTTTACCATATGCTCTGGATTTCTTACATTTGCCAAAGATGTGCTGAACATACCTCTGAACCTCTTAGCACAAGAAATCTGGACAAAGCCTGATGTAATGGGGGGGGGGGGGTGAAGGCCCAGCAACAGGGATACTTTTTAAATATTGCTCTTATAAACTTAGAAAGTTGCTAGAATAACAGGATTTGTGTTAGCATGGATTTTCTGAAGGATCTAAAGTCTGAAACTCAAATATATGCCATTATTTGGTGGCTTTAACCCTTAGAACATCCCCCAATGTTTGTCAAAACAATTTTTATGAGGAGCAGTCCAACAATATGAGACAAAATCTGGACAGTCTGCGAAAATCTGTACAGTTGAGAGGTATGATGTCGAAAGTGAATTTACTATCCTCAAAACTGCCCATAGGTGTGTATGCCATATGACATGAGTGTGTGTGTCTCTGTGTGTCAGTGCATCTCTGCATACTGTGATAAGTTGATACCTTATTCAGGGTGAGTTTCAATTCCTTGCACTCAGTGGATGCTGGAATAGACTCCACCCCAGCAAACCTACTGATGTGGAAACTGCAGTCAGCAGAGTTCAAAGAAGAGCTTCAAGCTGGTACTCATAGTCCTGGGTTTTGCAAATGACTTGCAGATGTTTGCAAACAGTGTCACTACATGGATATGCAAATAAGGTCAGCAAAAGTAATTTGTGATTAATGCAGAAAAATGAAGTCTTTTTTGAAAGCACTCCCACTTCTTGCAAAAGAATAGGCTGTGTAAAGTTAAACATTATGAAGTAAATTTCTTTACAAAAATATATGGGTTTGTGTAACTTTTGTTTCACATATCACAGGCAAGCAAGGCTGAGAGCAGTCACACTTAAAATATTTAAGGAAATCCACTGAATGCACAACATTTAAAATGGATTTTTTTAAAGAAATGGGGTTTATCATTTTTTTATAGGATTATACTTTTGTGGACATGTTGACGGCTTCATTAAGTACACAGAACCTTAAAAACATACACTGTCAAATGTTGCTGCAATGGACGTTACTGATGTTGAGGGGTAGGGGCCTGTGTTGATGCAGCGGCTGGCAACAACTTGGAGAGGGTTCCTTCTATATTCTGAAGAGAGGCTTTGACTGGCTGAGTTTTCCTGTCCACTACCTCCAACAGTACATCCTCTTTGAAGCTCTGAAGTCTTCACTCAGTGAGGTTTGCCAGGCTGTCATGTGCTGGAGTGCCTGCAGGACCTGTGCCGCAACCCCGACCCTGCAAGTACGGTCCTATACGGGCAGACAGTGATCTGTCCTTAGCTCGGAAGTTACATGCCCAACCTGCTCCTGAGGGATTTGAAGCAATAAAAAAGGCAAATAAATGGGAGTGAAGCAAAACAATAAAAAAGGAAAGAAATGCATAATCGAAATAAGAAATAAACAAGAAAAAGATGTGGAAACAGACAAAACAGAACAAGCACAATTCATGTACTATTGACATCTTGCAGTAAAATCTTTATTGAAGTAAAGCTTGTGTATGGGAAGTGCTCATGCATACAATGGGAGAAGTCATTTGGGAAGTACTTTTTTACTTGGGAAGAATGATACGAGTAGTGCTTATGCATACTTCTGATGATGGGAATGTGTATCCCTCAAGTTATGTACATACAATACATTCAATACATTACTAAAATACCCACTGTAATTAATAAAAGTAACTGGTTAAAATTAAAAGCAGAAACATTAGCTTGAATGCTAATGGTTTCCATTGCATTTTTGTTTCATTTGCAAGGCTATAAAAATACTTTTCTCTTAACAATACAGAAAACAGTTAAAAAAAGGATACAGCAGTTCTACACTCACATATTTCTCTCTCTCTCTCTCTTTTTTACAGTAATATAAATGATTCCATATCCTTTGTTATGCTCCTTATATACATTACACATTAGGAAGACAGAATTCTCCTGGACTTCAGTTATACTTAAAAGAAGATTCAACGAGCATTTCTACTCTTTGTTGTTGTTGAAGGTGATTATATTGTATTTTTTCTGCAGTTATAATTAAAAGGGAGAAGGCAATTCTTGTTTACCTATATTAGCACTTGTATGCATATATGCACATATATATATATATATATATATATATATATATATATATATATATGTGTGTGTGTGTGTGTGTGTGTGTGCGTATGGATTCACTTTACAATCTCGAAATACTGAAATTGTGAATTTCAGTACCTCGAGATGAAAGTACAGAAACCACAAAATCACGAAACCCCGTAAAACCGAACATCACAATACTGAAACCTCAGAATATTGAATTTTCAGTATGTGATGCTCTGATTTAAAATACACCCTCCACCACACAAGCAAACACACATACACATTCCACCCCACACTACAACAAACCAACAAAATAAACACACACAAAAATACAAATCAAACCCACCTAACCTACATATAAGCAGTGGGGCAAGCCCCCCTGCACCCCCCACACCCCCCCACTACTTATATATATATACAAACTCTGAGGTCACACTAAAAAGAAAAAGTCACTTAACTCACTGCTACACACCTTACAGACACAGTAAACCACACGCCACATAGTGTACCACCACAACCGCAGATTTGACATTTCCAAGTTTGGTCATATGCAGTTTCGGGCAACTGCACTTTTGACACTTTCATCTCGAGATACTGAAATTCAAAATTTCAGTATTTTGAGATTGTGAAGTGAAACCATGTATATATATATATATATATATACATATATATATACATATCTACCCTTCAAAACTGTAAACTTTTTTACTATACACTTCTTGATTCACCATACAGAAGATTAAGCACTTTCATCCGCAGGAATGTGGACTTCTGATTCCACATTCCTGTGGATGAAAGCGCTTAATCTTGTGTATGGTGAATAAAGAAATCTACAGTAAAAAAGTTTACAGTTTTGAAGAGTGCGTTTATTTCAGAAGAGTTTGTTACTATTACTGGCATGTTGTACTTGCTTGGATTTTATTTTTGTCATTTGCACGCCTATTGTGAGTATTTATTAAAACACTTGTAGAACAGCAAACAATCCAAAAAAAAAGTTCAGCAAATGCTCTGCCTTGTAATAGAATACAGTCTATGAAAAACAAACAAAAATTCTTTCTCTTGTGGTAGAATACAATCCATAAAAAACAGACAGAAATACTTTATCTAGCGCCTCGGCCAAAAGCCTTTTCAGAGTATACTTCTTTTGTCCTAACTTCATGCCTTATATCCTACATTCAGTTAACACTAGCTTAATTAAATTCACTTAATTCCAGTGCTAATTAAAGAAAACACTTCCAGTGGCATTCTCTATTTAACCCTGTTAGTGCTAAAGTATTAAACTTTAAAATTATAACTGATTCCATTTTCCATAGCTTACTTTTCATATTTAAACCATAATGTAATTTAACCTGTCCTAAAACTGTTACTTCTAAACAACTTATATCATTATTATGTACTTCTTTATAATGCAGGGCTACTGGATTTTCTTCTCTATTTTATTTCCTCATTAAAAGGATGTAATAATAGAATTCAAACAGGAATACAGTGAACATTTGATGAGAATAACTATATGTTATATGGAGACAGTTGCCATCCACCCCACACAATTAAATCTATCCCCTATGGGGAATTTTTGAGTATAAAGATTGATTTCAACTCTAATAGATTTGGTGAAGCTTCTCTGCACTGATTTCAACTCTAATAGATTTGGTGAAGCTTCTCTTTATATAACGCATCTGCTACCAGTGTGCAAAAGTTGGAAAATCTGACTATGAATTGCAAATTATGTAAAACATACTTTATTAGCATACAGTGATCACTCTTCATTGGCATCTCATTATTTGTATATTTGCATAAAAACATTTCAGGTCATCACACATTAGCATAAAGGGCCTTTATGAATCGCAGCTCAGCTATGCTCATCCACGAACGTAGCAGATAGCCTAAGTGCATTTGAGCAACTGACTATGAATACTGGCCTTAAAACCACTGCAATATCAACAGTTAAATGATAGCAAGATATTGACCTAGGTCAGTTGGCTTGTCGTACTATCAATCCTAACAGCTTTTCTCTTTTATTGTTTACGTGTGGGAGCTGTAAACCTGACCAAACTGAAGGCAAGATCTTTTATCTGTGGTGAAGTATACTAGGTCAAAACAAACTGAAACTTATCTTTGCAAGCAGTTGGACTAATTGACCATTTTCTGTTTCTTGCAGGTATTAACTGAGGTGTGAAGAATTTGATTACAAGTGAAGAAGCGTTGACAAAAACTTTTTAATACATCAGACATTACTCTACCTATATTGTACAACCTGGCCCATTTGCCAATTCTGCAAATAGGAGTTCAGATCTTTATTGCATACTATGCTCTTTACTAAATGCAGATCCTTTCAGCAATTATATTGTAGTTTATAACTGTTAGCTAGCTTTGCATAACACAGAATTGCAGGGTAGAGGCTGGTGGTAGAAGACTGATTAAACATAGGTAAATAATTCTACTATCAAGATGCATGCTAAACAAACAACTCATTGAATATAAGTATATGGTACATATATATATATATATATATATATATATATATATATATATATATATATATATATATATATATAGATAGATATCTATATGGGAACACTTCACAATCCCGAAATCCTGAAAGAAAAAATTTCATATGGCCGAGACTATATGATCAGACTTTCTGAATCTTGACATTGTGAACGGAGATCTGCATACAGCATGGAATAGGAAATTTCCCTTTTCGTCACTGCAGTACGATCTCGGAGTTGGAATATTTAAGTAGCGAGGGTGCAAGGGGGCTTGTCCCCCCTACAAAAACATTTAAATTGTTGGCCCTTTTTTGGGATTTGTTTTGGAATTTCAATATTCCGAAACATTGGTCATATGGTCTCCATCATATGAAATTCAATGTTTCATAATTTCAGATATATATTGATATATATGAGTCTATATAAAATAATCTAAACAGCATAATATGAAGTGCAGAAACATCTAAACATAAATTATTGACAAATTATAACCAAATCTAAAACAAACCTTTTTTTGCTGGGAGGCAAGCCCCTCCTGCACCCCTCCCACCCTCCCTGCAGACAGACCCTAGCTCCAGGGTGGTACAACAGTGGAGAAAGGGCCTAAACCCTTCCCTAGTATAATGTAGATTTTGTTGATATCTGGTGTTTAGGCATTTTTGAGTTTAGATAGTTTTACTGTTGATATTATGCTGTTTAGATTTTTTTAAGTATACCCACAGATACATAGATATTTGTATAAACTTTATATATATGAGTGCATGTCTATATATATCAGTAGATACGTATATCACATGTGAATGCATGCACGCACACACACAGACACACACACACACACACACACACACACACACACACACACACACACACACACACACACACACACACACAGATGAGGTGACATGTAACATGCCCTGTTTATACTGATCATGCAAAATTCACCTTAACAGTATAGTGAGCATATCATGTGTGCATATGTGTGTTTTTTTTTTTTACATCAAAATAAAACATTTGAAGAGATTCAAAGGCTTTTTTAAAATATCAGGGAATGTCAGTCTTTAGACTCTTTTGTTATGGTTCAATAATCCATGTATCTCTTTAGTTTTTTCAGTGGTCTTCCATATATAGACTATTTAGCAGGAATACTTACATATATCTCCCGTTCGATTCTCGGCTGGAGTGTGGGGAGTGCCTTCTGTGTGGAGTCTGCATGTCCTCCCCGCAGTTGGATGGGCGTTCGAAAGACATGTGCAAAT